>NC_064857.1:67444956-67569956 GCF_024139225.1 Suncus etruscus | reverse complement strand
TGTCCCACTTTGCTTTCAGTTATGTTTGACTTCAATGATGGTCTTCTTGCAGTCTGACTGTAATCTTACTAAGCCATCAGAGAGCACTTAGGCTGCTGTTAAGATGGAAGAAGGTATGTGTAAGGGGGACAGATTCTTTTTTTGAATCAACTACTGCAGTCCAATACCACACCCCACACCCTCCAACAGAAATGGCTCTGCTCCAAAACTTAACTTTATCAAACATCCAAGCCACCAAGTTTGTTATAGATCTATACATCTTGGACCATTATATAGTCCAATATAACTATTTTATAGTGGAGTCAACCCAGTGGTATCACAGGAAATCTGACTGGAAAGTTACATAGAAATCTACCAACCTAAACAAAAACACAGAAGGCTCAAGTAGCACTAACCATAGCCCGATCAATTTTTAGGTCCTGACTTCAGTAACAACATGGAAAGATATAACAATCATTTTATTTATTTATTTATTTATTTATGTATGTATGCATTTATTTGTTTAGGGTTTGGGGGACACACATGGCAGCACTCAAGGGTTACTCCTGGCTCTGCACTCTGAAATCGCTCCTGGCAGGATTTGGGGGACTATATGGGATACCAGGGATTGAACCCAGGTCTGTCCTGGGTCAGCTGAATGGAAGGCAAATGCCCTATCACTGTGCTATTGCGCTGGCCCCCATAACAACCATTTTAAATTGACCTGCATTGATCTAAATGTTGATAATCCCATTTGTGTTGTAACAAGCCTTCTGAAGTAAATATGTTTGTGCCTGCAAGGAGGCAGGGTGGTAGGTGGAATATCGGGGACACTAATGAAAAGAAGGTCACATTGGTATTGGAACAGTTAATAATGTCTGAAATGACTGTATTATGAACAACTTTGTAAACCACAGTGTTGTAATAAAAATAAGAAGAAAGAACTGTGGGACCAGAGTAGTTGCACAGCAATAGGGCATTTGTCTTGCATGCGGCTGACCCAGAAAGGACTCAAGTTTGATCCCCGGCATCACATATAGTCTCTTATGCCAGGAGCAATTTCTCAGTGCAGAGCCAGGAGTAACTCCTGAGCACTGCTGGGTGTGGTAAAAACAAACAACAACAACAAAAAGAAAACAGAAAAAATACTGGACTGTTCATTGCTAAGACTAGTTCCAGGTAACACTTTCTAGAGGACTGTGGCCAGTTTCATCAGTGTAAAAATTTTCTCTCTCCATCAAGTCTGTCCATGTCCCTTCAAGGCAATGGTCCTCCCGTGGCTTTCTCTCCGGCATCCTCTCACACTCTTGCCTCCTTCTCTCCAGTTGCTCAGGATCATTCCAATCTATCTGACAAGCTCCCCGACGTTCAGAAATGCCGTTCTTGGAATGCCATCTGGCGAACCATTAGATGTGTCCAGATACATGCTCTGAGGATTATCTCCAGGAAAGAAGAAAAATAGAAGGAGTCTCAGAACTATTTATACAATCCTACGGCAGGCTTTGGCCTGGGGAGAAAAAAAAAAAAAAAAAGAAAGTAGGACTTGAAAGAGTTTTGATTGTGCTGCTTCTTTCCTGTATTGCATGGAGTTGAAATTATAACCATCTGTTCCAGAAGATATAAAAATCCTGACTTGGATCATCTGCCACACTCACAGAACACAAAGCCTTTGGGGGAATCTTATATTCACGGAGACACTCAGTAATGATTCTCTGCAGATCACTGTGGAAACCTGGCTCTGTGCTACTTCTATCCCATTACCTGGCAGCTTCATTTGCCTCGAGGCCAGAGGGGAAGGGATGTTGATCCAGAAAGTAGAGCTTCCACTGTACCACTTCCCTGGGTGCTGACACCATCATTCTGCCTTTGTTTCATTGGGAGATGGTGGTGGTAAAAGCTGTCGTCCTGCCAGCTCGTATTAGTGAATGTTAAATTACCTGTCTCTGCTCATGCCGATGTTCATCTTTAATTCTCAAAACACCCCCAAACATTCCTGCTGGATTCAAAGGCATTTCATACTCAGTGGCTAATTTAATTTTTGCTTTCATTATCCATCTTATTGGACAGGTATGGGTGGGAGAAGCCCCAATCTGAGATTCACTGTTGGCAGTGGGGCTCCTCCCATGGCCCCCTCTATTCCTTTGCCTGTCTGGGCTTGGCGAGGGGCTCTTCTGAGCCTTCTGGTGTTCCAGAGGGGAAGCCTGACCTTATGGCCGCCTCTGGTCTCATTCTCCAGCCACTGAGAACCATCACCTGGCATTTAGTTAATATCTTCGACTCCATTTTTTCCTTCAACAGACTTCCTTCACTCAAGAAGAAACTCTTCCTTTCCTTCTTCTCAGTATTAAAACCTTTATTCCATATCAACTGCTTCACAAGAAATGTTCTGGCATTTGAGATACAGAGATTAAGATCCTGGATTTGAACAAAGTCTGAACAAAGTAGCAGGTAAGGTGCTTGCCTTGCATGTGGTCAACCTGATCTAAATTCCCAGCAATATTTGTGGTCCCTTGAGATCCATCAGCAGTGATCCCTGAGCACCACTGACTATGGCTCCTTCAAAACAAACAAACAGAAAATCATTAGACTAAATTTGGGGTCGGAGCTGTGGCACAGTGGTAAGGCATCTGCCTTGCCTGCTCTAGCCTAGGATGGACCACAGTTTGATCCCCCGGCATCCCATATGGTCCCCAAGCCAGAGGTGATTCTGAGCGCATAGCCAGGAGTAACCCCTGAGTGTCACTGGGTGTAGCCCAAAAAGAAAAAAAAAAGTATAATAGATAAAATAAAATTTGAAAAATAAAAAAGGGGTAGGCGCGATAGTGCAGTGGTATGGCGTTTGTCTTGCATGCAGCTGAACCATGCCTTGGTTCGATCCCTGGCATCCCATATGGTCCCCCAAGCTACGAGTGATTTCTGAGTGCATAGCCAGGAGTAACCCCTGAGCATCAGCATGTGTGGCTCAAAAACAAAACAAAACAAAAAACAAACAAAAGAAGACTAAAACCAAACAAAAATACTGTATTTTATCCCAAAGCAATCAAAATCTATATGGTTTTGTTGTTGTTGTTGTTAATTCAGCCATACCAAGTGGTGCTGGGGACAACTTTCAGTTCTTTGCTTGAGGGTTTGTTCCAGAAGGTGCTCAAAGTATGATGTGATTCTGGGAACTGGCCCTTGGCTTCCTACATGCAAAGCATGTTCTTAGCCCGTTGAGCTCTCTCTTTAGCCCAGCAATTGAAATCTTATGTTCAACAACACCATGGAAATAAACAGCCACTTAAAACAAGATGAACTCTAGCAGTTCTGTGAGGACAGAGTTCTATGGTGTGGAGGAGGAATGATTCATAAAGTTGAAAATCTTATTTTTACCTCTACCACATACAACTTTCTAGCATTTGATAATAATTTGCTTTATTTTATATCTCACAGATTTTTAAAAAAAAATTCTCTATTCATCCAAAAAGGCATAAGTGCACCTATATTCATCGCAGCACTGTTTTTAATAGCCAAGATCTGGAAACAGCCCAAGCGCCCAACAACAAAAGAATGGTTAAAGGAATTATGGTGCAGACACGATGGAATTGTACTCGGCCATTAGAAAAGATAAAGTCTGGGGCCGGGCGGTGGCGCTAAAGGTAAGGCGCCTGCCTTCCCTGCGCTAGCCTTGGACGGACCGCGGTTCGATCCCCCGGTGTCCCATATGGTCCCCCAAGCCAGGAGCAACTTCTGAGCGCATAGCCAGGAGTAACCCCTGGTTACTGGGTGTGGCCCAAAAACCAAAAAAAAAAAGATAAGATAAAGAAAAGAAAAGAAAAGATAAAGTCTGGCAGTGACACATGGTGTCACGCAGATATGGAGGAAAAAGAAACAAGAGGCCCCTTGGAAACAAGTCTTGAGATAAGCTCAACAGCACTGGGAACTAAAGGTGGTGAAGGGATCAGAGAATTATGGACAAAGGGTATTAGCACTGTGGTGGGAGGGATTGGGGTAGCCACACAGCAAGAAGAAAATAGTAGCTTCAGTTGTTAAACCATTATATACCACTATTTAAAAATGATTTATTACATAAAAAATGTAAAGGAGTCCCAAAATTCTGCTTTCAAAGTTTACGTCTTTTCATCTTCCAGGATAAACCTCTACCTTTTAGGGATCTCACAGATAAAAATGTAACCTTTGGGGCCGGAATGGTAGCACAGTGGTAGGGTGTTTGCCTTGCACACAGCAAAACCAGGACAGACCTGGGTTCAATCCCCAGCATCCCATATGGTCCCCCAAGTCTGCCAGGAGCAATTTCTGAGCACAGAGTCAGGAGTAATCCCTGAGCACCACTGGGTGTGGCCTCAAAACTAATACCAAACAAAAATGTAACTTTTGATCATTTTGCTTGGATTTTAATGGGGTTCTAGAGATCAGGTAAGGGGGAAGATTTGGATCCTGTTGGTCAAAAATGGTCTTACAGGCATTGACTCATCTAACAAAATCATCAGACTATCATACACCAGTAAATACAGGTTCTTAGAGGAAAGTGTCCTCAAAACTGGGGCATGCAAATACCCCACAAAGAGATTAGAAAAAAGAAAGCTCAGAAGCCAGGCATTTTCTTCACCATTTTTCGAGAGAGCAGCAGAAAGCACTCCTCAGCTGCATAGCCAAGGTAAAGTCATTGCAGAGACAGAACTAGGAGCCAAGCAACGCACTCAATACTCAGTTCCTTCCTACCAGAACCCAAAACCCAGGGGAGCGTCAAGCTGGTGCCTTAGAAATAAAATAGCACCAACTTGAGTGGTCATCTGGGAACGTGAGAAGGGCACGGAGTATGGAACCAGAGGAAGAGCAGAAAATGCATCATCTCTGCTTCCAGAGGAGAGAGTAAAGATCTTGCCCCAAAGGAGAAGTCAACAGTTAAACTGTTGAGAGAGGAAACGGAATACTAGACAATGTGCTGGAGAATGTGGGGCCTTGACTGAGCCAACAGCATGACCCACCCCCTGGGAAATGTATGTTCCCTCCAGAATACTGGAGAGAACCGGTTTGGCTTGAGAGGGGTACCTGCCCTGGCAGGGGATGGCTTTCCCAGCAGCCCTTGGGACAGAGCCAGATAGTTTAATGTTTAACGGTGAGAGGTCAGAGGAGAAGGTGGCTCCAAACACAGGCAGTGGCGGTGAGCATTCGAGGGCGAAATGAAGTAGGGGAAGGACAGGAGCAATAGTACAGCTGGGAAGGCATTTGTCCTGCATGTGGCTGACCCGGTTCCATCCTCCACGTGCTTTGCACATGGCCAACCCAGGTTCAATCCTCAGCATCCCATATGGTCTCCCTGATCCCCGCCAGGAGTGATTCCTGAGTGCAGAGGCAGGAATAAGTCCTGAGCAGAGCCAGGAATGACTCCAAAACAAAACAAAATAAATAGCAACTACAAAAAAGAAATTGACGTAGAGGAAGGACTAGAGAGCTAGTTGTCTTGCATGTGGCTGATCGAGTACCTTCACCCACATCCATCCCATATGGTCCTCCCCCCCCCCCCCAAGCATCGCCAGGAGTGATTCCTGAGTGCAGAGCCAGGAGTAACCCCTGATCATTGCTGGGTATGGCCAAGAACAAAACAAAATAGAAATTAAATAGGGGAGCTTGTCACAAAAGGGGAAGCTTTGACAATATTTATTTCTTTGCAACATTCAAGCAAAAGTTGGAGTTTCGAAAACCTTGCATCATGCATCATGAGTTTCTGTGTCTTTTCAGATGAGATTAGTGGTGATCTAATGTGTGTATGTGGGGGTGGGCGTGTTATGGAATCAGTCAGAGTTCAGAGGAACTCACAACTCATGAACCAGCATTTTTGTTGTTGTTTTATGGAGTTTGGTTACACTGTTTAACAATAGTGTTAACTTCTGAGGTCTGGAAGTACAAAGTCACTGCACCTTCACTACCAGCATAAAGGCCAGGACATCCCTCCTACCTTAATCCTCAAGTCACCCCTCTTGGATATCACTCCCCAAAAAAGAGGTTTGTCCCTTTAAGAGTGAAGAAATTTCTCAATATGTGACTCCTAATTTAGAAGAAAAGTAAGGGGTGGAGGGATAAGAAACCTAACTGGAGGATGGTGAAAGTGGCATCATTGGGGTTGATATTGTTGATATTGGCCGTTGGTGGTTGTTGGTTGGAAGCTGGCTGGGTTTTCCAAACTGCTTTTCTGCACGGATCCTGGCCTCCTTCCTGCCTGTTTTCTCTATTAAACCCATTCTCAGAATAAAACCTTGTCTAGCTGGAGTTGTTCCTGCATGGTAACAGGCGGGAGCTGAATTCTTTAAAACCCCTAATCCACTGCTTTCCCTCCAACCCACTGTTTGATCATCTCATTCTGCACTCAAAGGCCTATGGTGTCTTGTCATCAACTATTGTGGATTCCCTTGTTTTGTTGCTCTATGTGCCATAGATGAGTGAGATCACTGGTATTTGTCCTCTTTCTGATTTATTTCACATAACATGAAACTCTCCAACTTCCATCTAACTTGCAGCAGATGGTAAGATTTCATCTTTTCTTATAGTTGCATAGTATTTTGTTGTGGATCTGGGCCGTGACTTTCTCTGTCATTGGACATTTGGTTGTTTCCATATCCTGGATATTGTGCTCAATATTTCCATGAATGTTGCCATGCATACATCTTTTTAGAATGAATGTTTTTGTCTTCTTGGGATAGATAATGAATTGGATTGCTAGATTCTCTGTCCTTAGTTTTTTCTTAAAGAACTCATCATACTATTTTCTAAGGGGTGCTCCAACATATTTTTATAACAACTTTTTAATTGAATCACGTGAGATACACAGTTACAATGTTGTTCATGATTGAGTTTCAGTCATACAATGTCCGACACTCATTTCCACCCATTCCTTCACCAGTGCACCACCAATGTCTCCAGAATCCCTCTTGCCACCTGCCAGCCTTCCTTTAAGGCAAACAAGTCTAAGTCTCTCTATCTCTCTCTATTTATCTATCTATCTATCTATCTATCTATCTATCTATCTATCTATCTATCTATCTATCTATCTATCTATCTATCTACCTACCTACCTACCTACCTACCTATCTATCTATCTATCTATCTATCTATCTATCTATCTATCTATCTATCTATCTATCTATCTATCTATCTGTATCTATCATCTATCTCTCCCCTTTTAGGCATTGTGATTAGCCAATACATACTGTTACTGAAGGAATATTATGCATATCATGTTACATCTTTTCAGCACCCAGTTCTTGTCCCCAGTGTGATTTTTTTCCCAGTGTCATTTTTAATAGCCAATGCCTTATGTTACCAAGTTATAGGTGGGTTATGTTACCAATTTATATAGTGAAAGATCCATGCAAGACATAGGAGAGATCTGATGGATTTATGAAGCTGTGAAGGAAAGTTTCACCTATTGCAGTGAACCTGAACTGGCCACTTGTTTGACTTATGGTAAGTTTCCAAAGAACACCCATAGCTTCCAGGAGAAGTTGTGAAAAATCCCCTTCCTTTCACCAAACACAGCTATATGCATGCTTTACTTAGACTTAGAATAACCTATTTCAAGGACTGAAGCAATAGCACAGTAGATAGAGCGCTTGCCTTGCATGCGGATGAACCAGATTCAATACCCAGCATTCCATTCGGTACCCCAGTCCTGCCAGGAGTGATTCCTGAGTGTAGAGCTAGGAGTAACCCTAGAGCATTGCTGGGTATAGCCAAAAGAGTAAATTAAAATAAAATAAAATTACCTATTTCAATAGAGAAAATGTAGTCAATATGAGAACCCAACTATTTTATATTAAAGAGTGAATCAGCTAATGAAACTTTTTTCCAAAATAACTAAAAGCAACACCACTTTCAGATTTAAATGGTTTTAGTTTTAGAAAATATGGGAGGGTGCTACACTGTACTTAACATGTCATTTATTTTTATCATAAATTGAGTATGTTAAGTGCACTAATAAATATTTTTAATGTTTTGTTTTGTTTTGTTTCCCTGCCTGGCTGTGTTCAGAACTTACTCCTGGCTCTGCACTCAGGGATCAATCCTGGCAGGCTCAGGGGATCATATGTGATGCTGAGGATTGAACCTGGATTGGTTCCTGCAAGATAAGCACCCTATTTTCTGTAATATGTCCCAACCCACAAACATTAAAAATTTTCATCATGTGACTAGGATGTGCCTTGGAGTGTTTTTATTTGGATCTGTTTTAGCTAGTACACTTCAGGCATCCAGGATGTGGGTGCATGCACTCTTTAGATCTGGGAAATTATCAGCAATAATGTCTTTGATTGTTATATTTTTTATGGCTCTCTGGGACTCCAATGATTCTTAACATTCTTTATTTTAATTTACCCCAAATTTCTATTGTTAACTGTTTATTTATTTTGAAGATTTTTTTCACCATCATTTGTTCATTTATTTAAGACTCATTTTTATCTTCTGCTGTCTGTAGGTGTTTTGCAGCTTATCCTCCAGCTCACTAATTCTATCCCCAGCAAATGTTACTCTGCTAATGAGATCTTCCAGGGAGATTTTCATTTCACCTACCAAGCTTTTCAGTTCTGCCATTTTTGCTTGAAGTTTACTCATTTTTACTCTAATATCCTCTTTTTTGTTTGTTTGGTTTTTTTTGGGGGGGGGTCACACCCAGCAGCACTCAGGGGTTACTCCTGGCTCTACACTCAGAAATCGCTCCTGGCAAGCTTGTGGGGGGACCATATGGGATGTCGGGATTCAAACCACCTTCCTTTTGCTTGAAAGGTAAATGCCCTACCTCCATGCTATCTCTCCGGCTCCTCTAATATCCTCTTGAATCTTATAAGCTTTCAGTTCCATGGTTTCTTTGAGTTCCTTTAACATCCTCAACATATCCTCTCTTTTCAGAGACACTAGATCAGCTACTGATCCTGGTTAGATCTTCAGAAGTTCCACCTTCCCTAAGCATGGTGGGGATCTGCATTGATTTTCCTATCGTGATAGATGTAGTATGGTGGGGGGATTTATGTATCACTTTGTGGTTCATTGACCAGAAGAAATGTGAAGTCTGGTGCAGAGTCACCATGCTTTTCTTGGGGCATACTGACCTGGAGTGAAAAATGACTCTTCTGGGTCACAAAGATAGCCTTGTTGCTGATCTGTCTGTATACCTCAGTTTTAGGGGGACTGTCCAAACATTAAATTTTTAATAAATTAAAAAGCTATGTAGCAATAGATCACATGAACCAGAACCCTTTGGATTCTCAATAATTTTTAAATGTATAAAGAGAATTTAAAACAAAAATGTTAGAACAAGAGAGAAAGCTCCATGAGTTGGGCTTTGTATACAGGAGGTCTAGGTCTCCCTAGTCACTATGCTGGGATTAGCCTAACTAGGTGTGGCCCCCAAAAGCAATATTAATTTAAAAATAATATAATGAAGTAAAAAGTTTGAGGATCAAGACCCTGCTTCCACCAATAAGGTGTCCCACGGAAGGGTGGAATGAGCGCAAAACGGGGACTGAGATGACCTGAAATCACCTCTGAGCAGAGGCATCAGCTAGAGTGAAGAAAGGCACAGCTTTCCAAGGATGATGGGCACCCTTGCACCTACCATCTGCTGTAGCTCCATGCTGTGCCTGGTTTTCAAACAGCAGCAGGACCACACAGACTCAGCAGAATATTCTCCACAGCCTGGTCTGACTCTCACCTCTAGCAGGGCAAGGATGAGAAGCAGTGGCCCAGAGCAATTGCTTCCAGAGGCAAGAGACCAATTGAATATATATATATATATACATATTTTTTAAACTTTTGTATTGATTGATTGATTTTGGGGTCACTCCCAGTGGTTCTCAGGAGTTACTCCTGGCTCTGCACTCAGAAATCACCCCGGCAGGCTAGGGCATCATATGGAATGCCGGAAATTGAACCAGGTTCCTCCTGGGTCAGGCGCATGCAAGGCGCCTTCCAATTATCCTATCTCTCAGCCCCCCAATTGTATATTTCTGCTGGGGTCCCCGTATGCCATTTCTTTTTCAGAATTGATTCCCAGTAATCAGTGACTGAGCAAACAAATGAAAGGGACTCTCACTAGCTTTTATATAGTAGGAGTATCAGCCCTCATTGTTTGTTAGCTCTTAGAGCATCAAAACTGTCCTGTGGGGCTGGAAGGACAGTGCAAGTGTTTAGGAGTTTGCCTAGCATACCACCAACCCCAGTGCAGATCCCTGGAGCCACTTCTGAACAGTGCTGGGTATCTCCCCACAACCCCCCCCAAATAATATAAATAAAATGTACAGATGGGGTTCTGTGAAAAATATCAGAGATAGTACAGCAGGCAGTGTGTGTGTGTGTGTGTGTGTGTGTGTGTGTGTACTTGTCTTGCACACAGCCAACCCAGTTGTCTCTTGTACCACATATAATCCCTGGAGTGCCACTAAGAGTGATCCCTGAGCATCACCAGGTATGCCCTCCCCCTCAAAACACACACACACACACACACACACACACACACACAAAGAAGAGCAAACATTGTCCCTGAACACTGAAACATGTACAGTAGAGATGGAATGTTTGTATTCCCTGAAACTTACAGATGGGAGTTTCATCCTTATGGTTATTTGGGTAGTAATTTTATAGTGGTCCTGCCCTCATGAGTAGGATCATGGACTCCTCTGATATAGGGGTCTGGACAGAGGACCCAGCAGTGGGAAGAAGGGTCTCTGAACTAGGCTGGGGCTCCCACACCAGACACCAGACATGCCAGCAAGTGCTTCTCTTGGATTTTCCAGCCTCAACATGGATGGAGGCTGAAGACTGGTACAGTGTGTTGGGCATGTGCCTTCATGCAGCCGACCTAGGTTTGATCTCTACATCCCTTTTATAACCCTCTGAGCCCCATCAAAAGGAATTCTTGAGCATCTCCAGGTATGGCTCTAAACCAAACCAAACCAAAACCAAACTAAAAGAAAGGTAAAACCTAAGCTGCTGTGTCTAAAGCAGCCAGTCCCAGACTGTCTGTCTGGGTGTTTTGTGGGAAACAGACAACATGCTGGAACCAGAAATTGGATTCTCCAGGACCCAGGCAGTTTTTGAACTGGGAGCACTGATGCTTGACCTGGCCAGAGTCACTGGTTGGGGGAAGCAACTGACAACACATGCACTTGACAGGGAGAGGTCCTATGTCTCTGCCACACAAGTGGAAGTTGTTTTTGTTTTTGTTTGTTTGCTTGTTTTTGTTTTTGGTTCACATCTGGCAGTGCTCAGGGGTTGCTTCTGGCTCAGAAATTGCTCCTGGCAAGCTCCGGGAATCATATGGGATGCTTGATTCGAACCACCATCTTTCTGTATGCAAGGTAAATGCCCTACCTCCATGCTATCTCTCCGACCCCTTTTTTTATTGCTTTGTTTTTTGATTTGTTTGGGGACCATGCCCAGTGATGTTCAGGGCTTATTTATAGCTCTGCACTCAGTAATGTGCACTAGGGACCATAGGGGATTGTGGGGATCAAACCTGGGTCACCCTAGTGTACTATCATTCCAGCCTCTGGAAGGGGATTTTGATTAAGGATGAGTTTATAGAAGAGCTTAAAAATTAGGCAATAAGGATCCAGAGAGAGAGACAGAGACAGAGAGAGAGACACAGAGAGAGACAGAGTCAGAGAGACAGAGACAGGGAGACAGAGAGAGACAGAGTCAGAGAGACAGAGACAGGGAGACATACAGAGAGACAGAGTCAGAGAGACAGAGACAGGGAGACAGACAGAGAGACAGAGTCAGAGAGACAGAGACAGGGAGACAGAGAGAGAGAGAGAGAGAGAGAAAGAGAGAATGAATTAGGAATTTGCCTTAGCACACAGCTGTCAATCTCTGGCACTGCTAAAATTCTCCCAAATACCACCAGGGGTAACCCCTAGACACAAAGCCAGCAGTTATCCCTGAGCATTGTTGGGTGTAACCCCCAAACAAAACAAAACTAAGTGATGGAATCGAAACTAATTCCTTAAAACTTGAGCTGAAATCAGACTTCAGGGCCGGAGTGATAGCACAGTGGTAGGTAGGGCATTTGCCTTGCACATGGCTGACCCGGGACAGACCTAGGTTCGATTTCTGACCTCCTATATGGTCCCCTGAGCCTGCCATGAGTGATTTCTGAGTGCAGAGCAAGGAGTAACCCCTGAGAGCTGCTGGGTGTGGCTGCCATCCCCCCCAAAAAGAAATCAGTGCTCACTTCAGCAGCACATATACTAAAATTGGAACGATACAGAGAAGATTAACATGGCTCCTGTGCAAGGATGACACACAAATTTCTGAAGCGTTCCATATTTTTTAGAGAAAAAAAAAAAGCAAAGAAAGAAATCAGACTTCAATATGATCAGTTTCTTCTTAGTGTTAAGGCCCAGAAAGTCAGGAGACTTCCAAAGGGATGCGTGTCTGTGTGTGGTTCTCAGGAAAGATCTTTTTTTTGAGGGGGCAGCCATACCCAACTGTTTCCAGGGTTTACTCTTGGTTCTGTGCTCCAGGATCACACCTGGAAGGCTTAGGCAGCCATATGTGGTATGAAAGATCAAAGCCAGATAGGCCATGTGCAAGGCAAGTGCCTTACCTCAGTGCTGTCTCTTCAGACCCACCCAATGAAGACCATGACAGTCTGTCACAGGAAGACTGCATGGCAAAAGAAACACAAACTAAAATTAGAAGGCAACTAACTGATTGGGAGAAAATTTTTGCACTCAACACATCAGATAAAGGGTTGATTTCTAGGATATGCAAAGTACTCACAAAGGTTAACTCCACAAAACTCAACCCCCTACCCAATACCCCCCCCCCCCCCCAAAAAAAAAAGATTGCCCTGGGCTCCTCGACTCAGTAAAGGTGAAGCCAGTGTCTGATGGATATTTGCCTGGAGTTGGAAAGGAAAGATCTTTTTTGGTGTTTTGTTTTGGGACCACACTTGGCAGTGCTAGGAATTTACTCTTGGCTCAGGGATTCATTCCTGGCAGGGGTTGGAGGACCATAAGGGTTGCTAGGGATTGAATTTGGGTCAGCATGTGCAAGGCAAGTACCCTCCCCATTGTACTATCACCCCAACCCCTAAAGAGCTTTTCAGAGGGGAGGCGCTTTCGCTACCATTCTGCTCATGGGCTCCAGCAACACAGCCCTGCTCAGCGGTGGTGGTGTTTGTGGCTACTAGGCTTACCTGGTGTGCAGGGGGCCAAATCATGATGCCAAATATCAGTTTCTCTGCTCGAAGCTGCCACCCAAATCAAAGCTGACAGATTAGAGAACTAGTTTTCTTACATTTCATTTTTGGTTTTGGACCATACCCAGCAATGCTCAGAGGTTACCTTGGTGCTACTCTCATGAATTATCCCTGGCAGGCTGAGGGGACTATATGGGGTGCCAGGGATCAAACCTGCAAAGCAAACACCCTCACACTGTGCTATCTCTCTAGCCCTAGTTGTCTTCTATTTGGGCTCTTTAGAAGAAAGTCTCTTGGATAAATTCTGAACAATACTTTAGAAAATGATTTCTCCTGGCCTGGAGTCTGGAAGTTCAGACACTGGTAGATTAGGTGTCTGGCTCATTTCCCCCTTAATGGGGAGACAGTGGGGAGACAGTTTCACTGTGTGTTCACAGGGGAAGGTGGGTTGGGGGAAGTTTGCACAGCGCCCTTTTGGGGGAAGGGCAGGATGGCAGAGGTCCCTCTAGGACTCTTCTCTGGAGAAGTCCCATTCATATGGACTACTTTCCCATTCCCTAAGTACCTTACACAGGTCTCCCCTCTGCATTTCATTGCACTGGGGATTAAGACTGGACGCAGATATGACAGGGAGAGAAGCCTTTGGTGTGAGGCTTGATGCTGGAACAGACAGAGACCAGCTGGAATCCACCAGGAAGGTCCCCCCCTCTGCTGGTATCTCTCACCCTGAGAGGAAGAATTAGTCCCAAACTCAGAGCTAAAGCATCTGGAACACTCATGTGACCTCTCGAGGCTTCCAACTTCCAAACAGGAGCTAGGACAACCCATGTCTGGAGGTAGGAGCGAGAAAATAGCTGAGCTATTTGCTGCTGTTTCCTCATTTAGCAGCTGACTTTGCCTTCATAAACATAATGTTTCGGTGGTGGTGGTGGTGGTGGTGGGGTTATTCTGCAAAAAAAAAATCTTATTTCTGTTTCGACTCTGTGTTTGCTTTTGCTCTTCAACTGCTTCCTGGTTTCTTGTTTTGTTTTGTTTTGTTTTGTTTTGATTTAGAGCAACACCCGTGATCACTAAGAATGGCCCTAGGAAGGGCAGTTCTTCAGGGTAAGGGGGATTAAGAGAAAGGCCAAGTTCCAAAACACTTGGCAGCAACGTTATGTCAAACTGACTTCTTTTTCTTACATTGAACTTGCCCGTGTTTGGTTTGTTTCTGTGTTGATTTTTCCCCCTTCCTGTGACTGTTGCTATGATGGTGAGGACAGGGGCCTCATATCCTAAGGTGACACTCAGCATGGGGTGTAGTGTTGTGGGGGGCAGGCCTGAAGCTGCCTAAAAGCTTCCGAAGAAGCAATGAGGTGTCTCCATGGGCTTCCTGACCTTGGACCTAGAGTAGCTGCGAAAGGGCATCATCCGGGGATGATATAGGGAAACACACCAAACCCTTTGAGCAAAAGAGTTTTTGTTTTTTTGGTGTTTTTTTTTTCTTCCAGTTTTGTTTTATTTTGGGACCACACCCAGCAACGCTCAGGGCTTACTCCTGGCAGAGCTCAGGGAACCCTATGGGGTGGTGGAGATCGAATCAGGGTCAGCTGCATGCAAAGCAAATGTTCTGCCCGCTGTGCTATCTCTCTGGTCCAGCATAGTTTATTTTTAAGGAATATTATTAATCTGTAAAATTCATTGCATAAAAGAAATGGGCTTTCGTTCCAGAATTCTGTCTCCAAACTCATGTTTTTTCAAGTCATTAAATAGAGCAGAAAACATGTATTTCCAGAGCAGCTTCCAACTTGCCTGATTCACTCTGCCAACACTCACTCACTCATTCATTCATTCATTCAGAAAGTATTTACCAAGAGCTTTCTGACTGCCAGGTGCTCTTCTGGGCTCTGGAACAAAACAAATAAAACCTCTGGCCTCGTGGAGCTTAGCTTGTACCCAATGGGGCGAGAAACAAATATTTCTGCTCTCAGGGCCAGAGAAGAAGTTTATGAGTGCCAAAGCCAGGAATAAACTAAGAACATTCCAAGTCTTAGGTTGGTACTCATTAAGAAGTCATCAAAGAGGGGAATGTTAGCAATACAACTGCAGGCTTGAAAAGACGTTCCCAGAGGAGAGAGGGTTTGATGGGCTGTATTCATACTTTGCAGACAGGAGACAGATTCGATCACTGTCAGGCATGATCTAAGCATCAAGCCTCAGTGTGACCCTTGAGCACTTTTGAATGTGGCCCTAAGCCCCCTGGCTACTGACACTATCATCGTCTACACCCACAGGGGACTTGCAAAGAATTAGAAAATAAATCTCTTGAAAAATTATGTTCACCTGAAAAAGGACACAGAGAACTTAAGTGCTATTTCCTTATGAAAAATTATGTTCACCTAAAGAAGGACACAGAGAACTTAAGTGCTGTTTCCTTTCTTAGGAGGAGGGATTTACTTTCGAGTAATATTTTAAAATTAGGAACCATACAGTGGATACAGTGGGTAGAGCACTTGTCTTGCATGTGGATGACCAGATTTAACCCTAATGTCCCCCAAGTCTAGTAGGAGTTATCCCTGAGTGAAAAACCAAGATTAAGATCTGAGCACTGCCCAGTGTGACCCCCAAACAACAACCAAATAAATTAGAAGCAAATATGTCAATGCCGTTGACAGTTTTAATAACAAAATAAATATACATTGCAAGTGATATTTAATGTCAGTCAATCATAATTCTTGTTGACAAGATGTTGTGATTTGAATTTCTGAGAGCTTGTGGATATTAGGCAGATTAAATGGCAAATGTGAATACAAACATGATATTCTAATATTGTTTATGAGCTGGATAGAACCACAAAATATTGGAGACTATTGGAAACAGTTGTGTGTGTGTGTGTGTGTGTGTGTGTGTGTGTGTGTGTGTGTGTTTTGCTTTTATTTTTCTGGGCTACACTCCACAGTATTCAGGGTTTGCCCCTGACTATGCTCTCAGGAATCACTCTTGGCAGACTCAGGGAACTAAATATGATGCTGGGATCGGACACAGGTCAGCCTCATGCCAGCCAAACACCTTAGCTGTTGTACTATTGAGGCCAACCAGTGAGTTAATCTTGGAGGTGGGTCGAGAAGCCTCTTTACTAACCCATGAATCTACTCCTAGAAGGTCTTCCTTTCTGTGTCATGTATAGATTCAATTTGGCTCTTCAGCAGGAAATTTCTTCCTTTTGATTTCTCAAATGATCGACAGAAATGCAAGCTTTTCCTGACATCCATGATCCTGTCTGTAATCATTGGACATTATTATGTTTTATAGTAATGGGCCTTGATGTACTTTGGAAATGTTGTTAGGTGCTTTTGTTTGTTTAGGGGGCTATACCTGGAGATATTCAGGGGCCCCTCTGTTCAGGAGTGAGCCCTGGAGATGCTAAGGAATCACATGGCCTGTGGAAATTGAAGGCAAGAACCGTGCCTTGTCCTGCTATTTTCTCTCCAGGCCCTGAAGCACATTCTCCGATTCTGCTTCGACCTCCCTACAGGAAAAAAAAGGCTTTGTCTGTTCCTACTCAGACACACCTAGGATAGGCAAAGGAGTGTCCACCTCAACCAAGCTGGGCAGAAAGTGCCAGTCCATCACCTTGTGCAGCAGGGATGGGCGTTACTCGGTTTGGTGTCATTACTGTCCCACTTTTATTATTATTTTTATTTATTTTTACTCTAGTATCACAATCAAAAGCCTAGAAATGGCAGATACTAATAAAACTTGTAAATTAGCTGTATTCCTGCTACTCATTTAGCTGGTGAGTATATTGTTACATATATGTTTATGTATGTTCTTCACAAGTTTCTTTCTTCTCTTTCTGTCCTTTCTTTCTTTCTTTCTTTCTTTCTCTCTTTTCTTTCTTTCTTTCTTTCATTCTTTCTTTCTTTCTCTCTCTCTCTTTTCTCTTTCTTTCTTTCTCTCTCTCTCTTTTCTCTTTCTTTCTTTCTTTCTTTTCTTTCTTTCTGTCTGTCTTTCTTTCTTTCTTTCTTTCTTTCTTTCTTTCTTTCTTTCTTTCTTTCTTTCTTTCTTTCTTTCTTTCTTTCTTTCTTTCTTTCTTTCTTTCTTTCTTTCTTTCTTTCTTTCTTTCTTTCTTTCTTTTTACAGATGACACTTGGTGGTGCTCAGGGGTTACTCCTGGCTCTGTGCTGAGAAATTGCCCCTGGCAGTCTCGGGAGACCATATGGGATGCCACGGATTAAATCCAGGTCAGCCACATACAAGGCAAATGCCCTACCATTGTACTATCACAAATATCTATCTTGGGACTAACGGGATATTATAGCAGACCACTTGATTTGTACTTGATAGCAGAACCAGGTATAATCCACTTGATAGCAGAACCAGGTATAATCCCCAGTATCTCAGATGGTCCCAGAGCACTGCCAGGAGTAATCCCTGGCTATAGGTCGAGTCATCCCTGAATACCACCAGTTGTGGCCTCTAAACCCTGCCCAAAAAAAAAAATTTATTTTTTATTTTTTATTTTTTTTGCTTTATGGGCCAGACCTGGTGATGCTCAGGGATTATTCCTGGCTATGTGCTCAGAAGTCGCTCCTAGCTTGGGGGACCATATGGGACACTGGGTGATCGAACCGTGGTCTGTCCTAGGTTAGCTGCTTGCAAGGCAAATGCCGCTTGCACCACTGCTCTAGCCCCATGCAAAATTTTTTCTATCTTTAAATGCACACAGAAATATTTCTATTAAATTAAAACATTGATATTTATGACCTTTTAAAAAATGAAACCATTGGGCTCGAAGCAATAGTGCAGCTCACAGCTGACCTGGGTTTTATCCTTAACATCCCATATGAGCCTGTCAGGAGTAACTTCTGAGTGCAGTCAGGAATAACCCCTGAGTGCCGCTGAATATGGCTCTTCCCCCCAAAAAAAAATATAAGCAAAAAAAAAAAAAAGAAACCATGCAGTGTACACTTATTTTTATGTGAATAAGTATAACTCTAAATCACTATTGTTTTTGGACATGGCATTCAGGGGTTACCATATAAGATGCAAGGGCTCAAATCCAGGTCAGCCCTGTGCAAGGCAAATGCCTTAATGCTTTGCTATCACTCCAGCCCTCACTACATTACCATTTTAATAGGAGCCTGAATTTTCACTCAATGTCTACATCTTGATTCACTTAATCCCTTATTGTCAGAACTTTCTGTTGTTCCAAATATTTCACTATTATGACCTCTTTCGTGCTGAACCTCCAGATACATAGATCTTTCTGAAACTGACTTAACTTCAGTGGTCAAAGTTTGGAAGTGAAATATGGGGGTCAGTAGTTTTGTACAAGTTTGAGACTTTCCATATATCTCACAAATTCCAGGTTAAAAACAATGGATCGGGACCAGAGGCATTTGCCTTGCATGCAGGTCAGTGGTTTGAATCCCAGCATCCCATATGGTCCCCTGAGCCTGCCAGGAGTGATTTCTGAGCATAGAGCCAGAAGTAACCCCTGAGCGTTGCCGAGTGTGACCCAAAAATAAATAAATAAATAAATAAATAAATAAATAAATAAATAAATGAATAAATAAATAAATAAAAGTGGACCTTTAGGGTCTGAGCAAGTATAGCAGAGAAGGTGCTTACCATACCCACGGCTAACCACACAGTTCACTCCTCAACACTGCATATGGTCCCGAGTCCCACTGGGAGCGAACTCTGTTTCCCAGAAACATTTCCCTTTCTCCTTTCACACAGGGCTTCCTGGCTTACTCCTACTACAGACTTTAGAGTCTGGAACAACCCCCATTAAAAAATTAAAAACAAAAACAAAAACAAAAAAACCTCCTTTTTGTACTCAATATCCTTCCAGTATGACTTGATAAATAATTGTCAGCCTGACTCCTGAAAGACAAATAATTCTAACCTTGATCTTTTTTTTTGAAGGGGGTGGCACACCTATCAGTATTCAGGGGTTATTCCTGGCTCTCTACTCAGGGATTACTCTAGCAAGCAACCCTGTGGCATTTGGGGTTGAACCTGAGTTCGACACATGTGAGCCAAAGCGCCCTTGTACTGTCACTCCAGGCCCTGTCCTTGGTCAACATCCTAGTAGATGACTTGGAGGAAACCATACAAAGCAAATTAGTGGGTCCCAAGTCATACATAGTACATGGGAAGAGTGTTTGCCTTGCATGCTGTATTTTCCCCAGCATCCATATGATCCTGTAATGATTCCTGAGAGCAGAGCTAGAGGGAAACCCAGAGCATCACAGGGTGTGGTCCAAAAACCTAAAACAAACTCAAAAAAGCAGGTTAGGGGATGAAGTGATAGCACAGTTGATAGGGTGTTTGCCTTGCACACAGCTGACTCGGAACAAACCTGGTTTGATCCCTGACATCCCATATGATCCCCAATCCTACCAGGAATGATTTCTGTGCATAGGGCCAGGAGTAACCCCTGAGCACTGCCAGGTGTGGCCCAATAACAAAAACAAAAACAAAAAGCAGGCTAGCAACTTCGAGCTCACATTTGCCCAGTATCCACCAGATCCCTGGCCTTTGTTTCTTGAACAGAAGTCTGAGTGTGTTCTCTTCTGGCCATGTTTGTGCTCTCCAGGCTGTTCAGAGTGAGGGTTTGACTGGATGGTCACCGTCAGTTCCTGCTGGAAGTGGTGACCTTGAGATTTGGTGACCTTGTCTGGCATGCCCACTGTCCTCTGCCATTTCATGGTGCACTGGGAGACACTGCCTGGTAAAATAAGTCTTAAAATGAGCCTTTGTTGCTTAGGGTCTTGTTTCCTCTAAAACCAGCCCCTGGAAATTGCTTTTCTAAATTCACCTCCCTCCCCCTCCCTTGTGTGGGCACAAACAGAATGTTATCAGCGACAAATGCAGCCCCAAAACCCAGCCATGTCCCTCTCTGCCTGGGCATTTCTTTCTTCTGACAAATTCCCAAGAGCCAGCTTGGCAGGCTCGTATCTAGCCAAATGCACCTTGAATTGTTTTAAGACACAAACACATTCACCTTTAAGTGCCATAAGCACTTCAGATTGTTTGGAGAGTGAGGATATGTGGATGTGGATGGGTTGTGGCGAGTTTTAGTGCCGGAAGATTCCCAAAGCACTCCGTGAGGCTGGAGGGAGAGTAGAGCAGAATTGGAAACTTGCACAGCTCTGGGGAGGCTGACAGAAGAAAGATCGGGTATTTCTCCTGCACTCTGGGATCTACTGGTTTCTCTGGTCCTATTCCCCCCCCCCCCCTTTTGTGCTCGGTCAGCCTAGACTTAGTTCAATTTAGTCCCTGAACTTTGTACCATCAGAGGTTGTGAGACAGAACCAGTGGTCCCGCTTTTCCGAGATAGCCAATCATGAGGCTAGAGCGAAAGCAAAGCGGTAGGGCCTTTGCCTTGCACAAGGCCAACACAAGACGAACCCCAGTTCGATTCCCGCCATCCCATATGGTCCCCCGAGCCTGCCAGGAGAGATTTCTGAGCCCAGAGCCAGGAGTAAGGCCTGAGTGATGCTGGTGTGGCCTCAAAACAAACAAACAAACAAACCTCGAGATGGCAATCAGGTCACTATTTTCAAAGTCAAATGACGAAGTTCAGTGTCAGATAAGAGTTTGGGAGCCTGGAGTGATTCTTTATGGGGGAGGACATTTGCCTTGCATGCAGCTGACCCTGGTGTTGGTTGAGCACTTCAGGGAATGGCCGTTATGCCCCACCAATCTGAACCCCAAACAACAAAATTTAAATATTCGATTCAGATCCAGAAAATTTGACCACTTGATCAGGAAATAAAAATCAAACATAAACTCAAACTTGATTTCTCCAAGCAAATACGTAAGGTCCTCCTTGGTTTTTGGCTCATGGAGCATTACGTTCTGAGCTGTTTGCAGTGTCTTGGATGGCTCCGCCTTGAGATGTCATTTGTGTTTGTAGAACAAGTTCACCCACCTAGTAAGAGCCTTCAGTTCTGGAACAGGCCTGCTGAGTATGCCAACTTGGACTGTCTCCCTGAGGATTTCAATTTCAAGATTGTTGTCCTAACATATATGTTTGCAGACTTTGTGCTGAAGATTAATCACTCAGCTCTTTAATCAAACTCCCCAGGTCCTGTTTATCTGATCTTTGACCAGAACTAACTGATGTTACCATGACTTTGGGCAAGACAGGTTGGAGCTCATCATTTTGGGGGCCACTTTCAGCAGTGCTCAGGGGGACTCTGCTGTGATAAGAATAGAACCTGGGGATCTCACATGTGAAATATCCCTTCAATCTTTTTGTGCTGTCTCCTTGGCCCTCCTCTGACCTTTTCTTAGGCACTTTTTAGCAAACTAAAACTGGTCCCAGGCAGACCAATGGAACAAAATAGAATCTAAAAATCTGAAAATAGACCTACTCATCTATGGCTGATTGACAAAGTTGCCAAGATTCATAAAATGTAGGGTGGAGGGGGAGAATGGCGCGTAGCAAATTGGTGACAACTGGGTCTCCAAAAGCATAAGAAGGGGGGAAAATCTCAACTTTACAGCACATACAAAGTATAAACACAAAGGAACCAAAGGCTTAAATTTCTGTTCCTTTTTTAACAAATCTTTCCATTTCCTTGTAGTTTAGGAACATGGCCTACAATAGTATTAAAGTGTATGGTTTTCACTCTTCACCAGTGAATGTCCTCATACTACATAGAGCCAAACTCTTCCTAACTTTCGCCCCTTGCCCCATTGTGTAGTAATTGATTTTGTAATTCAAGGCCATACAAGGATTTGTCATTCAATATTGTCTAATCCCTTGTTTTTCTATTCTGGCAGATGAGTGAGTGATCCTTACATACATGTCCTTCTCTCTTTGACTTAATTCATTTCACAGGCTGACCTCCAGATCCACCCAAGTCACACTGAAGTGCAAGATGATATATTTTTATGTAGCTGCTTAATATTTTATTAGGAATATACCACAACATATCTGTTTATCTGCTTTTGGGTCATTGTATTATCTCTAGCCTGATTATTAAGATTCATGCTGTAGGGAACATAGGTGTGTATACTTTTACATTAAGTTAATGACTTACTGTTCTTTGGATAGCTGCCAATAAATGACTGGTCATATGGGAGGTCTATTCTTACTTTCTTGAAGGACTCTCTCTAACACTTTCATAGTTTACATTAACAATGGTGAATGAGGGCTCCTTTTTACCAGCACTATCTGAATTTTTAAAATAAATACTGATTTTTAAATACTATAAGACACACTTTTTCCCCCTCAAATTTATGTCTTATGGACCTGAAGCCTGAGTGTAGGGGAGGAGAGCATCTAAAAACTATGTGCGTCTTATAGAGTGAAAATTATGATACTTTCCCTTCTTAGTGGTATGAAATATCTATTGCTGTTTTGATTTGCATTTCTCTGATTATTAATGATTATGAATACGTTTTCATATGCCCTATGGGCTCTTCATTATGTCCTCTGTAGGGACATCTCCTATCCCTATTTTCTGATAGGGTTATTGGTTGTTCTTGAGCTCTGTGCATGCTTTATATATTGTGGATATTAGTCCTTTCTCTTATGTAGGTGAGCAACTATTTCCTCCATTCCATAGGATATCTTTTCATTCTAGCTCATTTCTTTTGCCATTCAAAACTTTAATTTGATGTAGCCTCATTTATATTTTTGTTATCTTTCCCAATGGATGACATCAGTGAAGACACCTCAGAGTTCCATATTCTAGATAGTTCTTCCTTCACTTTCCTCAGTAGATTTTATGGGTTCTTGTCTAACTTTGAGGTTTCTTTGGTTTGTTCTTGAGAATCATATTCAGTGATGCCTGGGGACTTGGTGCTTAGAGATCATTTTTGGTAGGATTTGGGGAACCCAGGATGAATCTGGGCTTCCTGTATGCAAAGCATGAGCTCTACCCAGTGAATTATCTCATTCTTTAATTCACACTAAATTAGCTTTTATGTATTATGAAATAGAGATCTTCCTTCGTTCCTTCCTTCCTTCCTTTCTTCCTTATTTCTTCCTAATTTCTTCTTCCAGTTATCCAAATACCATTTATTTCCTTGCTCCGCTTCATGTACCCAATGCCTTTGACATAAACTATCTGCCCACAGATCTGAGGGCTTATCTCTGAGGTCTCAATTCTGCTTCATTGCCAAGATCTAAAATTAGAATCCAAAAACAAAAACTCTCAGAGGATGTAGGTATTTTTTTTTCTTTTGTCCTCTGATTTTTGGGTGGATTAAATCCAGGACCTTATATATGCCATTAAAGTAGTCTACCATTGAGTTAGAGACCAAGAAAAAGTAAATATTTCTGAATTCAGATTGGCAATGCATTCTTAGAAATAATATAAAAATATATAAAGTGAGGGCAGGCGTGATAGCATAGCAGTAGAGCATATGCCTTGCAGCAGCTGACCTGGGTTCGATCCCAAAACAAAAACAACAACAAAAAATTAAAACCAGAACAAAAAGCCAAATGTAGAATTGCTATTTGAAGCAGCATCCTAGAGGAATTGAAAATAAGTCCTCAAATAAATAGAATATCCATACACCTGACTTGAATCATGTCATAAATGTCAGTTTTATATTGTTTATGTCAATGAACCGCTAATACTTTATGCCAAAAGATCACCTATACCCTGCTTCCATTGACATGGAAATTCAGGGTAGGCTAATGCAGACAGAAAGGGGGATATGGGGTTGAAAGAGTGAGGAATGAGAAACAGGGGTTCCTGGCAAAGTCTTGGACTTGTTTTCAAGCATGACACCACTCATGTGTTCCATACTAAGGAACTAACAGGGATACCTTGATGTCATGTGAATTTTTTGTTTTCTTTTTGGTCCATACCTGGCAGTACTCAGTCTTTGGGGTTACTCCTGGCTCTAAGGTCAAAAATCATTCTTGGCAGGTTTGGGGAATCATATGGGATGCCAGGGATTGAACCCTGTTAGGTTTCATGCAAGTAAAATGTTCTACCATTGTGTTATTAGTCTGTCCCAATGTGTCCTGTGAATTTTAACTCAAGAAATAACAACCAGACATCTTTCAAGTGTGGAGCTTGAACCCAGAACCATGTTAGGATCCCTCCCAAAGACACTATCTGTGGGGTCAGGCCTCACTATAGTGAGAAGTGGTCCTGTGTGTGAGGGACCTGGAAGAAGTGTGACCAGACTGAGGCCCTGGGCCCGGAGAGATAGCACAGTGGCGTTTGCCTTGCAAGCAGCCAATCCAGGACCAAAGGTGGTTGGTTCGAATCCCGATGTCCCATATGGTCCCCCGTGCCTGCCAGGAGCTATTTCTGAGCAGACAGCCAGGAGTAACCCCTGAGCACCGCCGGGTGTGGCCCAAAAACCAAAAAACCAAAAAACCAAAAAAACAAACAACAACAAAAAAAAGACTGAGGCCCTGGCCCAGCAGAGAAAATCAGGTCCAAGGGTTTCCTAGTCTTCTGAAAACCCTGAAAGTTTAGATTTGATTAGACTGATGTGGACTCTCACCCTGTTTTCACAGAATAAACTGAGACCCAGAGAGGGTTAGTGATTTCATTAAGGACATAAAGCTGGTGAAGTGTTTCAATTCCAATAAAATGTCAAATAGGATTAGCCAGAGAGGTGGTACAGAGGGAGAGGGTGCCTGCCTTGCATAGGGCAAACCTGGGTTGGATCCCTAGCATCCCATATGGTCCTGAGTACCACCAGGGGGAGCCCCTAGGCATCACCCGGTGGGTGCTCAACCCAAACCTCCCACACACACCCCAACCCACCCCAAGTAACCTAAGAGAATGCCAGGCTTTTTATTTCTTGGCCTTTTTGGCAACACTGGCTCCCATGGAGTTACCTTCCAGGACTCTGGTAAAATCAGCCCTATTTTTTTTTTTTTTTTTTTTTTTGGTTTTTGGGCCACACCCGGCGGTGCTCAGGGGTTACTCCTGGCTGTCTGTTCAGAAATAGCTCCTGGCAGGCACGGGGGACCATATGGGACACCGGGATTCGAACCAACCACCTTTGGTCCTGGATCGGCAGCTTGCAAGGCAAATGCCGCTGTGCTATCTCTCCGGGCCCAGCCCTATTTTTTTTAAGTAGGTTTGCTGGCACCATTTCAGTTTCGTTTCATTTTCCTGCAGTCACATAAGTTTCAGTTGCATTTCTCAGGATATTCTCTTTCCCTTTTCAGTGGCATTATCAGATCCTGTTGTGATAGCAGTTCCTTTGTGCCCTCTCGCCTGATTAAAACACTCAGGATGTTCTCAGACAGATATTCCTGAACAAGTTGTTTAAACATATTTAGTCTAGGCCTCTACATACTTACTTACTTTGCCCAGCCATTAGCAAAAGGCAGCTGCTTTCTTAGTATCATTGGTTTGCCCAGAGATAGCTGTTCTCTCTTTGAGTTAACTTACCTCTCTGTCCACTGATATGAAAGATCACTGAGCATGTTCAGTACTGACCCCTCTAAAGGGTCTGAGCCAAGCTGGGAATGCTGCCATGGGCAGGAGGAAGGACTATTTGAGAACTTCCTAAACTAGCTGGTTTTTTGGCCAGGATGCAGAGAAAGGAGTCAGGAAGCTTCCTCCTCCTCCTCCTAGTCCTCCTCCTCCTCCTCCTCCTCCTCCTCCTCCTCCTCCTCCTCCTCCTCCTCCTGCCCCCGCTTCCCCAGTTCTACCAACACCCCAACAGCCCAAGGCTTCCTGCAACCACACGAACCAGGACATTTTAAGCAAAGACTCAAACTCGTGACCCTGTAGTTAGATCATGCTTCAGCCTCGATCAACCTTAGGAGAAAAAAATCAGAATGAAGTTCTATTTGGACAAGCACATATACTCCAAAGACACTTAGCAGCTAAGCTAAATAAATGCTACACAATTGCCACGTTTTATGCTTTGCACGTGGGAGGTCAAAGTTTGATCCTTGGCACTTCCAGGGGTGCCCTGGCTCCAGTTTTAGAACTGCTGATTGAGAGCTGGGAGGTGGTTCAGTGGTAGAGAACTTGCCTTCCCAGTGTGAGGTCGTGGGTTCAATTCCTAGTCCTGCCTGGGCCCCCAAACACATCCCCTGGAGCTACCCCCTGGCACTGAACAGGAAATAATCTCCAGGCACTGCCAGATGTGGCCAGAAACAAAAAGAAATTAATTGCTGGCTGGAAACTGAACTTCTTACTGCTCCCATTTTTGGAACAAAATTGTTTTCTAGTCCGAAATTAATATGCACTCAATTTTGTCAATTTGGAAAACAGAAAAAAAGTAGAATTATGGAGGGAAAAAATTATGCTGCAATTTCAACACAGATAACTCTAGTTAACATTTTGTCTATTCCTTCCGATTTATTGTTTATTTTTCCTGTTTTTGCAGATTGCTTTAACGAGATTATGTGTACAATGCTAATTTGGGGGGGGGGTGGGACATACTCGGTAATGCTTAATGGTTACTCCTGGCTATGAGCTTGGGGGACCAGATGGGATGCTGGGGATTGAACCCAGGTCCATCCTGGGTCAGCCCTGTGCAAGGCAAATGCCCTACCGCTGTGCTATCGTGTGGTCCCACAAAGTTAAATTTTTATATTTTCACTTAACCTTGTATTACAACATTCCACCTGTGTTGCTAAAAGTATTGCTAACTACATTTTATTTTATTTTATTTTATTTGGGGAGCACACCCAGCAGTTCTCAGAGGCTACTCCTACATCTGCACTCTGGAGTAACTAACTCCTGGCAGGCTCAGGGGACCATAAGAAGTGTTGGAGGTCAAACCCAGGTCAGTCACACAAGGCCTGCACTCTACCCTCTGTACTATCACTCTGGCTCCAAATAACTACATTTAAAAGATTACATACGAGTTCGTTTATGTGTGTGTACGTAGCTTAGCTTACTTTGGACATCAGTATTACAAATTATCTTCTTTTGAGTGTGTTTGTATAAATAAACTTTTGGTCTGCTGCAGAATAATTTCTTTGGGGTGTAGCCTTCAAGTAGTTCTGCTGAAAGGAACAACACATTAAAGATTTTAAATACATATTTTCATCTTGTCTTGTTTACCCTCTCAAGCAGGCTATTAATTTTCATTACCAAATCATCTACTTCAAGTGCCCTGAAGCAAACGCTTCATTAAAAACAGTTTTCCACACCTCTGATTTATACATGTGTCCTTTATTTTACCTAGGCTTCTGCCTGGTGTTAGCAGCTTGCAAATGTAACCATCTCTGAATTTCAAAATCAAGCTATCTCTGTTTCTTCAATGCAGGCGGGGAGAGGAGACTGCAGTCCAGTCTGTTTCACAAAAGGATGCTGAGGATTCTCTGCAGAAGTAGGCAGGGGAACACAGGCTTGCTTGGCTGAGTGACAACCTCCTGGGAATGGTGGCCAGTGGCTGAAACCAGGTGGGAGCCTCTCTCTGGAAGGTTGGGGAACTGACTCCATAGCCAAGCAGATTCAGACAAGCTCAGACAGAACACAAAGGGCCTTGGAGACTGGGAAAGAGATTTCTAAAGGTTACTGGGCACAGATAACTGCAAGTGAGAGGTTAGCAGGCTGCTTTGCAGGTGATGGAAACTATGCACTAAATACTGTGATCCCCTTTCCTGATTTGTATTCTAAGAAATCTGTCTATGTAAATTCATAGAATTTTAGACTAAAGAGATCTTAGAAATCCTCAAGCCAAGACTTTTTCTGATCCTCTTTAGGGAAGAAGGCAGCATTAATTAGGGATTGGATTAATTAGTACTGAGTGTCCTTGCACTTTCCTCTGGGTTCCCTACACTCTAGTACACATATGTACACATATGGGACTCTGTCAGGGACCACCACACACACACACACACACACACACACACACACACACACACACACACACACACACTCTTACACATACACACAACCATTTTTGTTTTAAAATTATTACTTTTTTTGTTTACAATATTATTGCTAATGATTTCTCATGGAGATAATCCCAATACACAAAGGCCACTCTTACAGAATTTTGGAAAAGAAAGGAATAGGAATGTAGAAATATCAGGGCCAAAGAGAAAGTATAGAAGATTACCTTGCACACGGCCAAACTGGGTTCAATCCTCAGCATCCCATATGGTCCCCAGGACCCACCAGGGTGGTTCCTAAGTGCAGAGTAGGAGTAACCCCTGAGTACTTCTGGGTATGGGAAAAGCCCCCAAAACAAATAAACAAACAAAAAAAGAAACAGGGGCTGGAGCAAATAGCACAATAGGTAGAGCCTGTGCCTTGCACACTGCTGACCAGGTTCCATGCCTGGCTTTCCTTAGCACTGCCAGGAATGATCCCTGAGCCAGGAGCAACCCCTGAGCAATGCAGGGTATGGCCCAAAAACAAACAAACAAACAAACAAACAGAAATGCCTGGAAGGGGTTATTATGTAAATGTGAAGAGTCAATTGAGTTCTTATTAGTTTGAAATTTTAATTTCATTTCTATGTTAGGATATTTTGTGGGTAATTTACTAAATGACTTAACTATTGGAACTCTTTGTATCCTTCATACATTTAAGGAAAATCTACAAATATACTCATCATAGTAAACTTTTTATTTAACCCTTTCTATATAGAATCTACTCTGCTCATTTTTATAAGCAATAAATAATAAGGTAAAGGATGTATCCCTAAGAACTCGTGATTTAACTAAAGGCATAAGATATAAACCTGCAGGTAAAAGTTACTTGGAGAAGATTTTTGCATATTTCTAATACTAATTGCAGACTTAAAAAGAATAGGAACATAATGCATTTTGCCAAATGAATGAGTGAAGAAAAGAGAAAAGACCATTCTAGAGGGATTGTCAGGGGAGAGTTCCTGAAAGCAGAATTTTGACTGGGATCAAGGATCAGAAGACTGGAGAGATGAGATATATTCCAGACAAAGAATCAAACTGGAGTCTCAAGGGGCTTCTTTAAACAAGTTTGATAAACATGTTCTCTGCTAAAAATTAACTCTCCCAAATAGATAAATGTTGAACAACCAGGCATGTGAACATACACAGAGCATAAAACGAACAGTATACCTCACCGTGAGGTAATTTTAGGGCAAGAGAAGAAAAAATATTTTCCGAAAGATAGCAAGCACTGCAGAGTAAATAGATTCTTTGTCCTCCAAGACAATCAACACAACTAGCCAAAATCTACACCCCGAAAACTTTCCTCAAATCATACTGCACTAAAAAACGAGGACAGCTGAATAGAAAAGATGTCCTTTCTTGTATTGTCTAAGCAATATTAACAATTATTAAGCACATAGCCACTAAAAGTGTGATTGGATGCTGCTTCTGTCCTGGAATCAAAATGGTGCCATCAGCTCAGTTCAATGTGATTGCACAGGGCAAAGGTGACCCAGGTATACATAGGTCACTTAACTCTGCACACACTCCCTTTGCCCTAAATAGTCCTGTCCACTCCTCTCAAACAGCCAAAGACCTAGGGTCACTGTTCCAGGCACCCATCTCTAAAATATAAAACCTCTCTGGGGAATGTTTAACTCTAAGGAAAGTTATACTATATATAGATACAGAACACAACTATAGTGTTTCTGTTATCATTGTCTTACCCCAGTAAAAGGAGTTGTGGTTTTGGAAGGGGCTGGAGTGACAGTATACTTGTCATGTACAGGGAGGGCACTTGTCATGTACAAGGCCACCCCAGGTTTAATTCCTGGTACCCCATATGGTCCCCTGAACTTGCCAGGAGTGATCCTGAGCTTAGATCTAGTAGAAAGTCCTGAGAACAGCTGGGTCTGACCAAAAAAAAACCCAAACCAAATAAAAAAAAAAAACAACCAACAATTGTGGCTTTTGAATGACTAGAGACTTTATAAGGGACAGGGAATAGCTCAAAGGGTTGAGTTACATCTGTGCATGCTGGAACCCTGGATTTGATCCCTGAGCACCACTGGGAGTGAGGGCCTGGGAGTAGATGCCAAACATTACTAGGTGGGACCAAAAAAAAAGAAAGGAAGAGAAGGAGTTAGAGAGAGAAAGAGAGTGAGAGAGAGAGAGAGTAAGAGAGAGAGAGGGAGAGAGAGACTTAACCATCACTTTGTCTAAGTCCTGAAAGTTGTTTGTTGGACTGTGAAGATACCTGGCAATACAGCATTAAATTGCATGTGAAGTGATGGGTTGAGTTCAAGTGTCTGCTTTAAACAGTGGTAGCCTTCCTTGGCTATTTGCCATTGAGATATGTGTTGAAGCTTAAAGAAGAAATATATTTTATTTGCTTGTTTTGTTTGGGGCCACACCCAGCAATGCTGAGGGATTACTCCTGGCTCTGCACTCATGAACTACTCTTGGCTATGCTCAGGGACAATATGGGATACCAGGGACTTAACACCTGCCTACAAGGCAAGTTCAGTACCTACTATACTATTTCTCCAGTCCCCAAGAAAACATATCATCTTTCATAAACACTTCCAGACAAAGAGAAAACAGAAACACTTACAATTCTTCCCAGGGAACCACGATTACCCTGATAGGAAGACAAAATTCATCACAATAAAATAGTGTGTTGCTCAGGAGTATAACTGCAAAAATCACCAGCAAAATATTAGCAAACTAAATTCAATAACATATAAAAAAGGGATTGCACAGTATCACTGAGATTTATTGTAGAATTTATTTAGTTAAATTTATTTATTCTAGAATTGTTGGTTTAACATCTAAATATTATTTGATAGGACTGGAGAAATAGCATAGTGGTAGGGCATTTGCCTTGCATTTGGCCAATCCAGAACAGATGGTGATTCGAATTGTATCCCATCTGACCCCCCTAGCCTACCAGGAGCCAGGAGTGACCCCTAAACACTACCGGGTGTGACAAAAAAATGTTATTTGATGCAATATACAATGTAATAGAATATAACAACCACATGATCATGAAGGATGAAGCAATAGTATATTTTCTTTGCATGAATTTGACCCAAGATTGATCCCTAGCACCATGTATGGTCCCCTGAGCAGGAGTGATGTTTGAGAGTAAAGTCAGAAGTAGGTCCTGAGCATTGCTGCTGTGCCCCCTGCTACCATCACACATAAATTCAGAAAACAGCACTGGAAAAACCCAATACAATTCATGAGTTTTAAAAACTGTCAGTAAAGTTAGTAAAAAAAAAAAAAAAAAAAGACTAGGATTTTGTCATGAGGGAATTCCCACAATCTAATAAAGAACACCTGTGAACAAAAACGTAGAGCTAATATTGTCTTCAATAGAAAAAGCCTGAATATTTCCCAACTAAGATTGGGAAAAGATAAGAATGTTTGCTATCACCACCTCAATTCAACATTGAACTAGAAATTCTAGACAGTATAGAGAAAAATGAAAAAGCACACTGTACATCTACAATAGATAGAAGAAAGAAATGTTCACAATCACTTATCAGAGAAATCAAAGACAAGAAACATGTGCTGACAAAAGCATAGGGCAGGGGTCTCAAACTTGCGGCCCTCCGTACAACATTTTGTGGCCCGCGGCCGGCCTTCAAATATTGCAGTATTCACGATTATTCGCTTACCGAATAAAAATAAAAAAATAAAAATAAAAATCGCAATAAAAATCGCATTAGTGGGGACCGGAGAGATAGCATGGAGGTAAGGCGTTTGCCTTTCATGCAGGAGGTCATTGGTTCGAATCCCGGCGTCCCATATGGTCCCCCATGCCTGCCAGGAGCAATTTCTGAGCATGGAGCCAGGAATAACCCCTGAGCACTGGTGGATGTGACCCAAGAAAACCACAAAAATAAATAAATAAATAAATAAATAAATAAATAAAATCGCATTAGTGGGCCCGGAGAGATAGCACAGCGGCGTTTGCCTCGCAAGCAGCCGATCCAGGACCAAAGGTGGCTGGTTCGAATCCCGGTGTCCCATATCGTCCTCCGTGCCTGCCAGGAGCTATTTCTGAGCAGACAGCCAGGAGTAACCCCTGAGCATCGCCAGGTGTGGCCCAAAAACCAAAAAAAAAAAAATCGCATTAAACATTCGCATATCCTGAGCAGTTCCATTCGGGGTATGCAAATGTTTAATGCGATTTTTTCCCTTACTAATGCATTTTTTATTGCGAATATTCGGTAAGCAAAATCCTTTGTGCGGCCCTGCCTCACCCCGACTTTGCCTCCTGCGGCTCACAGGTAAATTGAGTTTGAGATCCCTGACGTAGGGCAAAACAGTCTTTATTCATTCACCATTGTACATTGGTGCAGCCACTATGGTAAATTGGAACCCTCCCTATGAAGTTTTTTCAAGAAAATTGAAAATAGGAGCCAGAGTGGTAGCATAGAGGGTAGGGCATTTGCCTTGCACATGGCCAACCTGGGTTCGATTCCTGGCATTTTATGTGGCTCCCCAATCTTGCCAGGAGTGATTTCTGAGCTCAAGGTCAAATTATCCCTGAATGTTGCTGGGTGTGGCTCAAAAAAACAAATAAAAAAATTGAAAATTGGGTCAAGAGACTGTACAGGGGCTAAGGCATGTGCCTTGCTGGCTGCTGACCCTGGTTTAATCCCAGCTACATTGTGTCTTCTGACACCACCAGGAGATCATCAAGCTAAGAGCCAGGACAAGCCTGAGTATTGCTGGCTGTAGCCCAACATCATCCCCTGTTCCCACCAACCAGAGTTCTAATATACATTAGGTTATGCTCAGAGATCAACATAGAAGATGTATTATTTAATTTACATTAGAATTGTTTAATTTGTATCTACAAAGGTCTATCATAATCAATTGAAAAAGCAAGAATGGGGCCAGAGAGATAGCACAGCAGTGTTTGCCTTGCAAGCAGCCAATCCAGGACCTAAGATGGTTGGTTCGAATCCCGGCGTCCCATATAGTCCCCTGTGCCTTCCAGGAGTAACCCCTGAGCGCCGCCGGGTGTGGCCCCAAAACCAAAAACCAAAAAAAAGAAAAAGAAAAAGCAAGGAAATATTTTGTTTGCTTTTTGTTTTGGGGCCAGACCTGGTAACACTCAGGGGTTACACCTGTCTATAGGCTCAGAAATCCCCCCTGGCTTGGGGGACCATATGGGACACCAGGGAATATTTTTGGCTTTTAATAAAATTGTTATTGGGGCCAGAGCAATAGCACAGCGGTAGGGCATTTGCCTTGCACACAGCTGACCTAGGATGAACCTTTGTTTGATCCCCATCATCCCATATGGTCCCCCCAAAGCCAGGGATGATTTCTGAGCACATAGCCAGGAGTAATCCCTGAGCATCACTGGGTGTGGCCCAAAAAACAAAAATAAGTAAATGAATAAATAAATATAATTGTTATTAAATGAACTTTACAAATCCCACCATTTGCTTTTACATTACTTTTGTGGGGGGCTTTAAAAATAAATTTCTGGGGCTGGAGTGATAGTACAGTAGGTAAGGCATTTGCCTTGCACAATCAGGTTGTGCAACCCAGGTTGGATCCCTAACATCACCCATAAGATCTCGTGAGCACTGCCAGGAGTAATTCTTGAGGGAAGAGCAAGGAATAACTCCAAAGCACTGCCAGGTCTGCCCCTCACACACACACACACACACACACACACACACACACACACACACACACACACACAAACCCAAAAACCAAAAACCAAAAAAAAACTTCTAAAGTATTCATTTTTTTCTTTATTTGGGACCACACCCATTGGTGCTCAAGGCTTATTCCTGGTGATAGAGAGAATGGAACTCAGCTGCATGTAAGGTAAACACCCTACCCACTGTACTATCCCCTGACCCCTAAAATACTAAACCTAATAGCATCAGTTGTTAACAGGAGATAAGTTTTAAAGTTACATTTGCCTCTTTATAAAGAGCATTTAAAATATGAGCTTTTAAAAACTCTTTAAACAGCCTCCGCTCCTCCAGTAAGAATGAAATTCCTGGAGTGACATTGTTTGAATCTAAATCATCGATATGTGTTTGTACAATGCATAAATTTAAATGATTAAAGTGAAGAGAAGAAAAACTAAAACAACCAATAGGAATGACAAGCTTCTGAAGGCCTGGATCCAAGACAAAGGCAGTGTGAGATGACTGGACAAGGAATTGCTGTGCCCCATGTCAGTGGTTTTACCAACCAGTAAGTTCTATATCTCCACTCTCCATGGCATCCTGCATCCCTCCCTCAAGTCAATCAGGGGAAGCCCAACAGTGGATTCTACATCAGAATCATGGTGTGAAAGTGCCTGGTATTGGGCCCGGAGAGATAGCACAGCGGTGGTGTTTGCCTTGCAAGCAGCCGATCCAGGACCAAAGGTGGTTGGTTTGAATCCCGGTGTCCCATATGGTCCCCTGTGCCTGCCAGGAGCTATTTCTGAGCAGACAGCCAGGAGTAACCCCTGAGCATCGCTGGGTGTGGCCCCAAAACAAAAACAAAAAAAAAAAAAAAAGAAAAGAAAATGCCTGGTCTTAGAGAATTTTTATCATAAGAGTGAGGGTAAAACCCAAAGAACTAAGTCACCTCCAAGACAATATATAATTTTCATTTTGGCTTGTTTTGGGGCCACACCTAGTGGTGCTCAGGGAACTGTGTGGTACTGGGGGCTGAACCCAAGCTTCCTAGATGCAAAGCATGTGCTCAGGCAGTTGAGTTACCTCTCTAGCCCCTGAGGACGCCTTCCTAAGGACTGAGAAGTCACATCAATCAGACAGAATGGTGGATGGTAACAGAGTACTACAGCAACCATAACAAAATGGCCAAGTTTCCCCTTTCCCCTCCTTTAGATCCCAGGCCAATTTCTTATGCCTTGAAAAAGGCAGACTTGTGCAATGAATGAAAACCATAAGAACATACTGCCCTACCTTCCCCTGTGCTCCTAGAATTTCAGGACAATTCCGTGGAGTTGGGTTCCAGTGTGGTTATCGCCACTAAATTACCTTTAGTAATTCTTCTGTATGTGATGACCTTGCTTATATTTGGCTAGGCCCCAGGGCTCTTCAGAAACACATAGACAGACTGACTCTTGGGACACCGTGGACTCTGTGGCCAGTTTACAAGTACATTCTGCCCAGCTTCTCTTGTAAGGTCATACTATGGAGGTGCTAAAGTTAGAAAACCAGTTCTCCATGAAAGGTCTATTGACCAATTTTCTTCCATTGACAAATTGTATTCAATTTTATTTATAGCCAAAATTTGGGAGGTGGGGAGGTTGGATCACACCCAGAAGTTCCCAGTGTTTATTCCTGGCTCTGTACTCAGGGATAACTCCTGGAAGGGCTGGAGACCACAAGTGATATTGGAACTTGAACCCAGTTTGCTTTGCAGACAGGACAGGTGCCCCTCTTGCCATACTCTTTTTGGCTCTAATTTCAAGGGACATTAATGTTTTATCTTAATAATAAAACCTGCTCATTAATCATAAGTTCACTTTCATACATAAATTTATCAACTTTTAATTGCTCTGTGGTTGTGCATTCATGATCCTTTTTTCACTTCATTTTGAAAAACAAAATTGCACCTTACAAAGGCAAATAAGCCAGTCTTAGATGTGCCTTTTGTAAGCTCTTTGCCACCACGGCTCTATTATTCCCTCTATAAATCTGAAATTAAAAAAAAATCATTTGTGAGGATTGGAAAGATAGAATAGACATGAGGCACTTGCCTTGCATGTGGTTGGCCCAGATTTAATCTCTGGCACCACAAAGAATCCACTCAGCTCCCCAGGAGTAAGCCTAAAGGCACTGTCAAGTGTGCCCCCCCAAAAAAAAATCAAAACTAGTTGTGGATCTGACATTTAACCTCCAGATCTTTAGAAGCTGCCAACAGAAAGTATGAACATTTTTCTACATAAGCACAATATCATCTTATCACTCAAGAAATTGCATCTACTAAGTTCATATTCAATTTTACTTGATTGACTCTCAAATATCTTCAAGCAGTTTTTGTGTGTTTTCCTTTTCTGTGGTACTTAGTCCTTCGTGCCAAAGTCTCACATATGTGTCCTGTTGTTGAGCCATATCCTCTGGCCTTTTTTAAAATTTAATTTAATTTAATTTAATTTTTCCCTCTGGTCTTTTTTTTAAGACTTAAAAACAAACACCAGAATCTGGGTCAGAGAGATAGTACAGTGGTTAAGGTACGTGCTTTGGACATGGTCAGCTCTGGTTCAAATCCTGATACTGGATATGGTCCCCTGAGCACAGAGTGAGTAGTAAAGCCTAAATATATCAGGTGTGGCCCCCAAACAACAAAAAAATCCAGGTCCCAATTCTAGATTATAAATGGTATTTCATTGTTACATCTCTTGAGTTTTCTTTAATCTAGATCCTTCCCATATTTGCTTGATGTCTTTTAAGTCTTGAGCCAGTTGTCCTGTAGACTGTCCCACAATGAGTTTTTAGCGACATCTATGATGAAGGGAAAAAGATTCAGTTGTTCCAATAAGGATAGTGCTCACTATAACCATGTGACTAAGTTGCTGTCCATAGATTCAGCCTTGTGAAAGCCTCTTTCTCCCTTTTATAATGATATGATGTCATTGATTTTATTAATTTCTGGTTTTTGAGCCACATCCAGAAGTGCTTTGTCCCAGCGCATCATTTGGGGGTCATACCTGGCAGTGCTCAGGAATACATACATGTTAGGCTGGAACTTGAACCCAGTTTGGTTTGCAGGCAGGACAGGTGCCCTACAAACCCAGGCCTCCTGATGATGAGGTACACTAGTCTTTTTCTTTTTTAGGTTTTTGGGTCACACCCAGTGACACTCATGGCTCTGCACTCAGGGATCACTCCTGGCAGGCTCGAGGAAACATGTGGGATGCCAGAGATCAAACTCGGTAGGCTTCATGCAAGGAAAACAGCCTGTCCACTGTGCTATCATTCCATCCCCATGCATGAGCCTTTTGTTGTTGTTGTTGTTTATTTTGTTTTGAAGCCACACCCAGTGACACTCAAGGGTTACTCCTGGCTATGCACTCAGAAATCGCTCCTGGCTTGGGGACCACCTGGGACGCTGGGGGATCAAACCACATTCCATCCTAGGTCAGCCGCATGCAAGGCAAATGCCCTACTGCTTGCGCCACAACTCTGGCCCCTGCACTAGCCTTTTAAGCTAGCTCCCTAGCCCCATAAGATGTTATTTTGAGAACACATGAATATTTTGCTCTCCACCTACTTTATACTTGATTAAAAAAGGCCTAAATTAATTATATATCGCGAATGATACTTTTCTTTCCAGATTTTTCAGCTCTCATCCTTCTCCAAAGAAGAGTACCTACTGACAATCCCCCACCCTCTAGGCCTCAAGTCCTTTTTCATGTTTTTATTTTCTTTGTGAATTCCTATGAATTTAGGATTCTTTTATTCACTGTACCATTTGATTCTAAAGTTTGGCCACCTCTGGCCAGTGGGAGCCCCTTGATTTTATACATTATTTGTTTGTATGTCATTTTGAAATATCCCAGATCAGTCTGGATTTCTAAATCAATTAGGAAGAAAGATTGAGTTTTCAGATTAGAATGATTATATTGGAGCTACAAAGGTTTCCGCCAAGCTATACAGGTGTTTGGGAGGCTGGATACTTGGGCCAGGGGAACTTGAGATTCTTTTAGGAAGGTAGACAGGTAAGATATGGTAAAATGAAGCTTGTTTGACAAATAATAGATTCACCAATTATTTGACATATGTAGATGTCATATATCCATATCCATATCCAATACTATATACTCAAATAGACTCCCCAAAAATACACCAGCCTATTCCTTTGCCGACAACACTCCTAGTGTAATGATTATTTTACTATCTAACAAACCAATATTCTGGTACTTCAGTTCCTCCTTTGCACAGGTCCTGAGAACCCAGTGCTATCATCTGGGGAGACCACCCTTAAATTTTTGAACAGTTGGGTCAGAAGTCCCCTATTTCCACTGTTCTCTGGGAACCAGGAAGCTTATTTCAGGCCTTCTCTTTGGGCAAGTGCCTAATGTTATTCAGTTCCTTAATTTTGTTTAAAATTTCTATAACCTTGCACTGGATAGACCAAAGAAAGGTCACAAACCATTTCACAATGTTCTCATAAGCACTGTAGGAATTCACAGGGTCACCCCAGGCCTGAAGGGTTGCAGTAGTTTCTTTGGGGGGGGGGAGTTGGGGCCACACCTGGTGGCTCTCATTGGTTACTCCTGGCTCTGAGCTAAGGTATAACTGCTGGAAGGCTCAGGGGACCATATGGGATGCTGGGGATGGAACCAGGGTCAAACACCCTCTCCACTGTGCTATTATTCTGGCCTCCCTGTAGTTTCTTAATTTCTTTTTCTTTTTTTTTTTTTTTGTTTTTGGTTTTTGGGTCACACCTGGCAGCACACAGGAGTTACTCCTGGATTTGTGCTCAAGTCGCTCCTGGCAGGCTTGGGGGACCATATGGGATGCCGGGATTCGAATCACCGTCTGTTCAAATCAGCTGTGTGCAAGGCAAATGCCTTACCGCTGTGCTATCTCTATGGCCAAGTTTCTTAATTTCTAACAAAAGTCAGTAGGCTCAGGATTTTCCACTCTTGACTACTTTAGAAGTGTTTCTTTCTGGACAGACTTTAAGAATTGGTGGATGGGGCCGGGCGGTGGCGCTAAAGGTAAGGTGCCTGCCTTGCCTGCGCTAGCCTTGGACGGACCGCGGTTCGATCCCCCGGTGTCCCATATGGTCCCCCAAGCCAGGAGCAACTTCTGAGCACATAGCCAGGAGTAACCCCTGAGCGTTACCGGCTGTGGCCCAAAAACCAAAAAAAAAAAAAAAAAAAAAAAAATTCAACATAAACATGGGAGAACTTTGCAGTCCAGCAGATCTAAGTTCCTCAGGACCTTTCTGACAGGGGAACACTGAATTGAACCCAATCCCAGTCTTCCAAAATATGGAGACTCTCTTAGGGTTAGAACAATAGTTATGGTCCTCTACACTTCCCAGGAGTGATCCCTGAGTGCAGAGCCAGGAGTAACTCAAATATAGCTGGGTATGGCCCTCAAGACAAAAACAAACCGAAAAATGACTCTATGTTAGGCAGGGATGCTCATTCTACTACTGGGAATATGTAATACTGTGAACTGCATTACTAAGTGATTTCTATCTCAAATCCCATATAAAAAAAACTTACAAGAACCACTTTTATTTTAAATATGGATTTCCCCCACACCTTTAAGTCTTCAATGAATAATTTACTTGTGTTGTTTGCAGAGTCTTTAGCCCAGCCTTTTACTTGTAATTAAAAATATCAATGTGCTATTAAATAACTCTGAAAAGCATAATTTTAACTCCTAGCTTTTTTCTTTCCTTTTAGGTCACACCCAGCAGCCTTCAAAGGTTACTCCTGCTCTGTACTCAGAAATTACTCCTGGCAGACTCAAGGGACCATCTAGGATGCAGGGATCAAACCCTGGTTGGCCACATGCAAGGCAAATGCCCTACCTGCTGAGCTATCACTCCAGCTCCAACTTCTAACTTTTTAAACTGTGGGGTTTGACCCTACATAATCACTTAACTGAAATCTGAGCTGTTAAAATTATTTTTACAATAGAAAACAATTTATAAACATGCAACAACCAAAGGCTAAATCAACTAAATCAACCTTATAAAGAATCCAAGGTTTCAGGGGCCAGAGTGATAGTATAGCAAGTAGGGTTTGCCTTGCACCTGGCCAACCTGTATTTGAACCCTGATACCCCATATGATCCCCTGAGCCTGCCAGGAATAATCCCTGAGTGCAGAACCAAAGGTAAATCCTGGGCACTACTGGGTGTGGGCCCCCCCCCAAAAAAAAAAAACAAGAAAAACAAAGAATTCAAAATGTCTGACAACCTTGTGTTAAGGCATTTCTGACTTGCCTAATAAGTTGCATTTCTCTGGCCAAAAGGGCTCAAAAGTGGAAAGGCTCAAGAAGCCCTTATCTTGGGGCTGGAGTGATGGTGCAAGGGGTAAGGCATCTGCCTTGCCTCCACTAGCCTAGGACAAATCACAGTTCGATCCCCTGGCATCCTATATGAGCCCCCAAGCCAGGAGCAATTTCTGAGCGCATAGCCAGGAGTAATCCCTGAGTGTCACCAGGTGTGGACCAAAAATCTAAAGGAAGAAGCCCTGATCTAATGGAAAAAAACGTACATTAACAAAAATTCCCATGCATTTTGAGTGGTCGAACTGAAGAGTCTAAGGATAAAGTTGAACACATCTTAGTTGCTTTCCAGTAGTCACAGATCTGAATGGAAATTCACTTGGTTGAGAAGCAGCTTTCAGTGACTGGCAGAGGGCATGTAACTTAAGCTGAGGAAGAAGCACTAGCGTGGCCAGGTGTGGATGAAAAGGTCTTTCTAGCTAGAAGCAAGATTGACGTCCTCAGGAGTGTTGGCTGCTTTGGGGCCTGAACCAGCATTTGTTCTCTAATAACATTCATTCCTGCTGTATATCAGATGTGAAAACATACAATTGAGCAGTCTACTGTCACAGATATTGACATTTCTTTTTTCTTTTCTTTTCTTTTTTGGTTTTTGGGCCACACCCAGCGATGCTCGGGCGTTACTCCTGGCTGTCTGCTCAGAAATAGCTCCTGGCAGGCACGGGGGACCATATGGAACACCGGGATTTGAACCAACCACCTTTGGTCCTGGATTGGCTGCTTGCAAGGCAAATGCCGCTGTGCTATCTCTCCGGGCCCTATTAAGACATTTCTATCTAAATTCAATGAAACAAGGCAGGGAGGTATGATTGAAGATGAATCAATAGCCATGAAGACTGAGAGCATAAATTCTTGATTAGGTTGGCCGCATCAGGATCTCATCTGGGGTACAAGTGGTTTTTATCTGAGCCTCTCTTTTATGGAGTTGATTTTCATGATTAGTCTGCTTGGACCTACCTAATTAACTGTGGCCTTAGTGCCGTTTCATATAATTATCGTTGCAAAAAGGAATATTGCAATATCTAAACTTTTTATTTAATTTTTTTTTTGGTCTTTGGGCCACACCCGATGACACTCGGGGGTTACTCCAGGCTATGCGCTCAGAAATCGCTCCTGGCTTGGGGGACCACATGGGATGCCAGGGAATCGAATCCTACGCAAACAGGGGCAAGGCAGACGCCTTACCTCTAGCACCACCATGCCGGCCCTAAACTTTTTTTTTTAACCCCGATACCTCAACTCTTAATCAGTCTCCTGCTTCAAAAAAGAACTTTCACTTGAAACCATTGTGGTAATATACAAATATTTTAACAGTAATGCCAACTTTTGTTAATGTGGCAAATAAGACGGTCAATGTTTTAAATATCAGGGATGAAGGGCTGGAGAGCTAGTACAGTGGAGTAAGGCACTTTACAAGCAGACTTAAATTCAATTCCTGGCCACCCCTATAGGATCCCCTCAGTATTGCCTGGATTCCTGAGCACCTCTGGGTGTTTATCTCCCCCACACCCCAAATACCAACTACATCTTAGCCTGGGATTTCTAACTGGGCCCCTTCCTGGAAACACTGTCCTGATTCTATTCCCTTGCAATTATGACAACAGAGTAGGTAAGTCATTAAAGCCTAACCTTAAGAAACTACAGAATGGGGGGCCAGAGAGATAGCATGGAGATAAGGCATTTGCCTTGCATGCAGGACAGTGGTTCAAATCCCGGCATCCCATATGGTCCCCTCGAGACTGCCAAGACCGATTTCTGAGTGTAGAGCCAGGAGTAACCCTTGAGCGCTGCAGGGTGTGACTCAAAAACCAAAAAAAAAGGAAAAAAATAGAAAAAGAAGAGAAACTGCAGAATGGGGCCAGAGCAATAGACAGCATCATCTGCCTTGCATGTGGCCAACCTGGGACATACCTAGGACAGACCTGGGCTCAATCCTCGGCATCCCATATGGTCCCCCGAACCTGCCAGGAGCAATTTCTGCGCGCAGAGCCAGGAGTAACTAACCTTTGAGCGCTGCCAGGTGTGGCCCCAAAACAGAGGGGGGGGGGGAGAGAGAGAGAGAGAGAGAGAGAGAGAGAGAGAGAGAGAGAGAGAGAGAGAGAGGAGAGAGAGAGAGAGCAAAACAAAACAAAACAAAAAACAAAACTGCAGAATGAAAGAATGGGCTCTGAAGCTTTGCAATGAGGGTGTGTGTTTGTAATAATCAGCAAATTGCTCAGCTGTTAACCAGAATTACTAAAACATAATGTAGATGTTCAGATTACTGTGTTTTCCAATACCGATCAGATACTGATAAAAGTCACCAATGCTAATTACAAACCTGAATTCTGATGTGAAACTTATGGCTCAAGTACCCTGGAGAGTTTACAGCAGATGGCTTGTTGCCGAGGAAAGTAACTTTTGCCCTGATCACATATACAAATCATTTGGAAGTGACAAGTATTAGTGAGAAGATATTCCAGGTTACACAGCTCGCTCAACAGGGGACGGGAAGTATTCAGCAAGATTAACTACGAATATTGGTTTTCTAAAATATTGCCTCACTGTGAGGCTTAGATATATGGGAAAGAAGAGAAGACAGAAGTTGAGGATGAATCCAAGCCAGAGGAAGTCCACAGCCAAAAGGAGAAAGGCTGCTAATAAACTTCCTACAAAGTTTTCTCCTAATTGTAACAATTTCTACATTACACCCAAAGAATGCAAGACAATGGAAAATTAACGCAAAAATAATAGCTTTCATATAGTTTGCCAAATCAAATGTGTGAGAAAATAACGGTTTCCCCAGCTTCTTGCTGAAACAAAGTCAGACTCCAAACCTTTATCAAGGGATAAACCTGTATATAATAGAGGGTACAGTATACACTTTAGGGACACAATCGCAACAGTCCCAGGAAGCTCAACAAAATTCTTTAGTGCAACGTCTTCCTACCACGTAGCTCTAGTAGGACTTGGTTTGAAGCATTAATATGACTTAATTATCCCCGCTGGGTTTAAAAATTTGTGAACTTCGATTAAAGTTTCAAGGTGGTAGCTTAAGTTCCTGAAGGTATTTGTACTTGAGGGGGTGCAGGGTGTAGAGAAGGGGTGCAGGGTGTAGAGAGAGGGTGCAGGGTGTAGGAAGGGGGTGCAGGTGTACAGAGGGGGGTCAAGGTGTAAAGAGGGGTGTGCAGGGTGGAGAGAAGAGGAGTGCTAGGTGTAGAGAGGGAGTGCAGGATGGAGAAGGGTGCAGGTGGGGGGAGAAGAGGTGCGGGTGTAGAGGGGGGTACAGGGTGTCGATAAGGGGTTCAGGGTGTAGAGTGGGGGCTACGACTTGTAGAGAGGGGTGTGCAGGTGTAGAGAGGGAGTGCAGGATGGAGAAAGGGTGCAGGGTGCGGAGAGGGGGATACAGGTGGAAGGAGGGAGAGAGGTGTCGAATGGAGAGGGGGTGCCAGTTGAAGAGGGGTGCAGAGGGGGTGCCAAAGATGACGACGTGGGTTCGGTTCGGGCCGGGTCAAGCGACGCAACTGCCTTGGAATTCGGTTCCCCACCGGCGCGCCCGTTCGGCGAGGCCCGGCCGGAGCCTTAGCGTGGAGCCCTTGCCGCGCAGCCCGGCCCCGAATGTGGGGTGCCCTCGCCCCCATCGTGAGCCACCCCGCGGAAGGAGGGAGGGAGGGAGAGTCGCGGGGCCTGGAGCCTGCGGAGCGGGAAAGCCGGGCTCCTCCGCAGGGCCCGAGCTCCTTCCACAGCGCCGCGCTTGCGGGCCGCCTTTAGGACCGCAAGGGAGCCGCCTAGAGGGAGCCGCCCAGATGGACGCTGCGAGGCGTGGCCTCCCCGGGAGTAGGGGGCGTGTCTTCCTGACGCAACGTCCTATGGCGCCGCTGATTGGCTGAGGCGCTTCAGCGGAGCCCTCGAGGGCGTGTCCTCTCGAGAAAAGGGCGAACGGGAGGCGTGGCTAGTGGGGCGGAGCTTCGTGACGCAACGTCGCCCGGCGCCGCTGATTGGCTAAGGCGCCTGCGCGGAGCGTCCCCGCCCGGCCTGCCTGCCTGCCTGCCTGTCTGCCCGCTGGCCTGCCTGCCGCTCCTCGGCGCGCGCCGGCTCGTGAGGGAACCGCTGAGGCGACGCGAGGAGAGAGAAGGGAGCGGAAGGAGGACGCGCCCGCTCGTCGTCCGCTCGGCTGACTGACTCTTTCTCCGCTCCCTGAGGAGGGAGGAGCCGCCGCCGCCGCGACTCAGGCACGCCCCGCCCGCCTCAGGCCTGAGGAGAGGAGCCGCCGAGGCGACCCCGCCGCCGCCTGCGCCTCGTTGAGCCCGAGGCCCAGAAGCCGGCCCGGCCTTGAGGCGGCCGGCGGGCATGGAGACGAGGCCGCGCTCCTGACGGCCGCCGCGCGCCTCGCCTCGCTCGCCTCGCCTCCCCGCTCGCATGTCCGCGCCGCGCTAGCCGAGGATGCTGAGGATGAAGCTGCCGCCCAAGCCGACGCCGCCGCCGCCGCCGTCGCTGTCGTTGTCGCTGCCGCCCGAGGCCCCGGACGAGCCCGAGGCGGACGCGCGGCCGGGCGCCAAGGCCCCGCCTCGCCGCCGCCGCCAGGACGGCCGCCCCCCGCCGCCCGCCGCCCCGGGCCCGCCGCGGGGACCCCCGACGGCGCCGCCTCTCCATCTCCCGCCGCCTCCGCCTCCGCAGCCGCCCTCGCCGTCGCCGTCGCCCGTGGCCGGCGGCGGCCCCTTCCCGGGCTCGGGCCCGGGCTCGGGCTCGCGGGCGCGCGAGCAGGAGCGCGTGTTCGAGTGGTTCGGGCTGGCGCTGGGCTCGGCGCAGCGCCTGGAGTTCGTGTGCGGCCTCCTGGACCTGTGCAACCCGCTGGAGCTGCGCTTCCTGGGCTCGTGCCTGGAGGACCTGGCGCGCAAGGACTACCACTGCCTGCGCGACGCCGAGGCCAAGGCCAACGGGCTCTCGGACCCGGGCCCGCTGGCCGACTTCCGCCAGGCGGCCGTGCGCTCGCGCCTCCTCGTCTACCTGGCGCTGCTGGGCTCGGAGAACCGCGAGGCGGCCGGCCGCCTGCACCGCCTGCTGCCCTCGGTGGACGCCGTGCTCCGCAGCCTGCGCGAGGGCCCCGCCGCCGCCGACGACGACGAGGAGGACGAGGACGACGACGACGACGACGAGGAGCAGCAGCAGCAGCAGCAGCAGGACGTGGCCGAGCCGGGCGCCGCCGCCGGGCTCAACGCGCGCGCCCGCGAGGAGCTGCTGCTGCTCTTCACCATGGCCTCCCTGCACCCGGCCTTCTCCTTCCACCAGCGCGTCACCCTGCGCGAGCACCTCGACCGGCTCCGAGCCGCGCTGTGCGGAGGCGCCGAGGACGCGGAGGTGGTCTCCGAGGCCGGGCCCTGGGCCCAGGTGAGGTTTAGGTGGACGCCGCCCCGGGGCGCGGCCCGCAGCGCACGCACGCACACACACCCCCAGCTTGCACACACACGCACGCACAGGCACCCCCAGCTTGCACACGCACGCACACGCGTGCCCCGACATCCCTGCCAACCGGGATGGGGCCGACCGCACCCCTCCTCCCCCGCACTCACACGCTGGCACCCGCCATAACCCAATCCTCTATCTTGGCTCCTGCTTGCTTGCTTGCCGTTCCAGAGCCCTGGCAGGGGGCTGGCCGAGCCCGCGCGCCTGGGAGACTCTGGGGAGACCTCCTGGCGGGGTCCGCGAGGGACTAGCTTCAGGGAATGGTGGGGCGCTATAGACGAGCCTTTGGGGTGTGTCACTGCAGTTGTAGCCTGGAGTGCCTTCCAAGGCGAGGCGAGGAGGCGTCTGTCACTTCCATGATCCCCCCCCCATCCTACACACTCCTGCGTAGGGTGCATGTTCAACTGCTGGATAAGGAGGGACCCGCCCTTACTTAGTATGAGCTGAAAGGGCCAGTTTCAGGGCCTGGGCCCAGGACTGATGTTCACCCTGCAAGTGTGATTTGGAGGTGCTAGGCAAAACCCAAACCAGTCCACCAACAGCGCTGGCCTGCAGAAGGATGTGCTGCTCCTGAGCAGCATCACTGCTGGCCTTGAAGGGCCTTCCCTCCTGCCCAGAGACGCCCCCTATGCATGCATATCTTTCTCCCCCCTCACCCCCACGAGATGCTGTCCTAAACCAGGGCGGTGCCCCTAGGCACAGCCGTGCCCTACAAATTAAACACGAAATTGTAGTAGATGAGAGAGAGAGAGAGACTACAGGTGAGCCAGTAGGTGCAAATACTAAATGTGATTTTCATAGTCGTGGAAAGCAGTTTAATCTAGACCTAGTTTAAGGGACTTCTGGGGGGAGGGGGCTAGGATTCAAAGTAAAAACAACTTATTGGCTTATACTATGGCTCATGCACACTCTAGTCTCTTAAAAGTATTTATTTGGATGCCATGCTTTCCAGTTCAGGTGATCTCCAGGATGATGCAGAAGAAAAGCCAACCCCTCCACGCTTTGCTTCTTTGCTTAGAAGTGGACTTGATTATCCGTGGGCCTTCAATACCCTGGAATTAAAACTACCATGTGCGTCTCTTAATGGCTGTGTAGGCTCGGAATCATAGACCCCAGGAATTAGGGCTGGATTGCAGTTACCGTTTAGGCACGTGGTGCACTAAGTGTGCTGTAAGCCTGCGTCCACGGTGCATTTTGAGAAGAGGGCCAAGGGCCAGGGGAGGTGCTCGAGGAAGTCCTGGCTCCATCCGCCCAACTGTGTGCCCTCTCCCCCACCCCCCAGCACCCTAGCACAGAAAAAGGAGTGGATAAGGCCTCTCTGAACCACATGTGCATAATTTACAAAAAAAACTCAGGAATGCTTACACCCACTTGGTAAAATTCCGTTTCTATCTTGTAAAGATAATCTGTGATTATAGATCTGATGAGAATGACCCACAGTGGGACAGTTAATGTCATTACAGACGTGGGGTGAGTGGCTTCACTTGCAGGAAGGACCCTTTGACTTGCTCCTTGGAATGGAGCTGGGAAGGGACTGGAGGAAGGGGAGAGGTGCCTGAAAACCCTAGTTAATAACATTTGGGGGCTGTGGTTTCTTGGACGTGCTCATGCGGTACTCCTAGCTCTGCTCAGGGATTACCCCTCGATCCGTAGGGCTGGAGATGGAACCTGGGCGACTGCGTGTTGGTCCAAAGCCACTGCCCTAAGGCTCCGGCCCCCTGATGAGATAGGTATTTTATCCCGACTGCAGTTGTGCCCTCGCTGGCTGGCAGCTGTGAGTGCGGGAGGAGTGGACCGTGAGGCCGGGCATGCTGCCATCCTTCACATCCAGTGTGATACCCTCCCTCCGTGGTCTTGAGGGAACGAGCGGAGGGGAGGGGCTCCCTGAGAGCGTTGGGTGCCTGGTGGGACTCTCAGTAGGAAAGGATCACTCCCCTACCGAACCGCTGACACCCCACTCTGCTCCCCATTGGTGGTCCCATCCCTTGGGCCTTGAGACCTTTTCCAGTGCTCCCCTGCAGGAGGTGAGCCAGACGTCGGTCACGCGCCGGCCAGCTTACGGGCCGATCGACAGCGACGGCGATTGGGAGGTTCTGGCTTGCGGGCTCCGCCCCGCCCTGCCCTGCGAAATGGCGGCGGCACCCCCGTGATCGACCTGGCCCGCCTCCCGGGTGGGCGGGCTGACGGCGGCTGGGCCTGGCCTCGCCTCTAGTGGCCTCTGCGGGGCGGCCGGGAGTTGGGGCACCACGTGGATGGTGGAGCATGGAGTGAGAAGGGGAAGCAGTTTGCACAGCCGGCTGTTGCCCCGGAAGTGACCTAGACACTTGTCGGTAGCTTTTAGGAGGGCTCCTAAGTTACTGCCACCAAGTGTTAAGTGAATACTGGAGGCTCATTTCAGTTCTCATGGTAGTACCCCCCTCTTATAGCTCAGCAGAGGGGTCTTCAAGTCGAGGCCGCAGCTTCTCTGTTCCATGAATAAGCACATTGAATGACTTACTGACAGGAGCTTGTGCTTCAAAGCAGTTTTAGCTTCTGAGCTTTCAAGTGACTTAAGCCCAGCAATTGCTCGGTAACCTACCAGGGCTATGATGTGAGTAGTTGGGGTAATAACTATGCCACAAACTGAACTTGCAGAACTGTGGTTATTTTTTAAGGAAAAAAGTGAAAGACGGTTCGACTAGTCATTGCTTTTGAAAATTGCTTCCCTTCGTGTTTTGAATGAGTAGATTTCAGCTTTAAATGTGCCTTGTTTTTAGGAGACTGTGCGCACAAAATTCATCAGGTAGAGGATAGTGTCCCAGGAACTTTTTCTCGGTGGAGGATGGTGACTTTGGAATTGTGTGTGCTTGGTGTGGTTTTACCTTAGAAAGTTACAGATGGTCTACTGCCCTATATTATTGTTGGAAGTTACTTGTCTTTTTTTTGAAGCAGGAGCGGTGCTCGGGGCTTACTCTGTGCTATGTATTCAGGGATCACTTCTGGTGGAACCAGATCTGGGGAACCCTCTGTGGTGCCAGGAGTTTATCTAGGTGAGGCCATATGCAAGGAAGTGCTTTATCAGGTATAATAATCCCTTCCGACCCAAAATCTGGTTTCTAAAATTGAAGTCTTTTTGTTAGGAACTAGTAGATTCAGTGCATTGAAAATCGCAACAAAGCTCCTGCTACGTCCCTTATTTTGGTTTAGGGGGGCCACACAGCAACGCCAGAGATTACTTCTGGTTCTGCACTCAGGAATTACTCATGGCAGAGGCCATAGGGGACAGGATACTGGGGAGCAAACTCAGGTTGGCCACGTGCAAAAACAAGTGCCATACCCATTAGTATTGCTTAGCTTCAAAAACCTACTAAATATTATCTTAAAGCATGTTTTATTATCTTTTCATTGTAAAGGTGAAAGAAGTTCATATTTCTTTCTATCTTTGCATATTCAGAGGAAATCAGGATGTGGACATTTAAAATTTGGGGATTTAACCTATAATTAGTAACACTAAGTGAAAGATGAAACAAATTGCACACTGTCATAGTAACAGTAGTTGCCTGATAATTCCTCTCATTAAAATCAGGGCAAGAGTTTTTGTGTTGCCTTTTTGATTAATGTCAGTTTTTATTTTTTGGTTTTTGGGTCACACCCAGCAGCCCTCAGGGGTCACTCCTGGCTCTATGCTCAGAAATTGCTCCTGGCAGGCTCCGGGACCATATGGGATGCCGGGACTTGAACCACCGTCCTTCTGCATGCAAGGCAAACGCCTTACCTCCATGCTATCTCTCTGGCCCCTCCCCCTTTTAAATTAATGAGCTATGCCCTCCTCTTGGTGAAAACAAAATTTTTTTTTTTGGTTTTTGGGTCACATCCGGCAGCACTCAGGGGTTACTCCTGGCTCTCTGCTCAGAAATTGTCCCTGGCAGGCACAGGGGACCATATGGGATGTTGGGATTCGAACCACTGTCCTTCTGCATGAAAGGCAAACGCCTTACCTCCATGCTATCTCTCTGGCCCTTCCTCTTGGCGAATTTAAAGAATACTAAAACATAGAGTGATTTTTTTTCCATAGAGTGATTTTACATTTTTCACTGTTTTCCATTTGAAGCATTTTAGTTTTTTAGGTCTGTTAAGGAACTATGCTTGTTTTTTGGTTTGTTTGGTTTTTGGTTTTGGGGCCACACCTGGTGATGCTCAGGGCTTACTCCTGGTTATGCTATCAAATCATTCCTGACTTGGAGGACCATATGGGACGCCAGGGGATCTAACCGCGGTCTGTCCTAGGTCAGCCACGTGCAAGGCAAAAGATTGTTTTTAATTGAACTTCTTTTAGTGACTATGAAGTAACTACTGGAGAAAGTTTTGCAGAATTTTTTTCTAAGGGGCCCTAAGCAGTTGTATGTTGGGGAGAGGACTTGCCTTGCACACAGCTGACCAGGTTCAAACCCTGGCATTCCATAGGTCCCCAAGCCTACCAGGAGTGATTTCTGAGCCAGGAGAAACCCCTGAGCACTGTTGGGTATTGTTTTCTCCTAACATAAATGAGCTAGCTATAAAATAACCTGATATGGCTAAGTGCTTCAGCTTATTTTTAGCAATACAGAAGAAAATTCAAGTTTTAGTGTAACTTAATTGCTTGAATATTACATGGCAAACAAAATTTTAGTGAGAGCAGTAGCTTTAAAATGAGGACTAAGAAGGCTGGAGTATAGCACAAAGTGTGCTTGCCTTAAACACTGGCCAATACTGCCGGGAGTGGCTCTAAAACAAATTAACAGACGAAATAGAGAGGTAAGGACTAGACCAGTGAAAGCATGGAACCCGGACTAGAGCAATTAAATAAAAAAAGGGGGGGGGCAGAGAGATAGCATAGAGGTAAGGCATTTGCCTTGCATGCAGAAGGTCGATGGTTCGAATCTCGGCATCCCATATGGTCCCCCGAGCCTGCCAGGAGTGATTTCTGAGCGTAGAGCCAGGAGTAACCCCTGAGCGCTACCGGATGTGACACAAAAACCAAAAAAAAAAAAATGAGTCTGTGAAAGGAGTTGGGGTTGGGGGAGTTGTTGGGAACTTGGGGTCATTGGTGGAGATAAGGAGTCACTCAGTTGTTGAAAAGGTAATATTTGAGATATTTGTTTGTAACATATTTTTAGTAATAAATTTTTAAAACAAGCCCAAGGAAGTATTTCATTGGGTTATAGATAGTTAAAATACACTATCTCGCCATATTGGATTTGGGGGATGGGAATGGAGAAAAGGACTTACTTTGTATTAAGGAAGGGAGTGAGGGACTTATGTAAATCGTTATCTACATTTCTCTTACTATTGAACTACAAAGCTGTTTTTAGTTTCAAGTTAGATAATTTCTTCTCGGTACAGAGCATAAACTGGATGGGATTCATGGATAATTCAGGACCGTTCTTTTACCTCTGAGAGGGTTTCATGTGTATAGTGCTCAGGGCTTACATCTGGTTCTGTGCTTAAGAATCAAGACTAGGGCCCGGAGAGATAGCACAGCGGCATTTGCCTTGCAAGCAGCCAATCCAGGACCAAAGGTGGTTGGTTCGAATCCTGGTGTCCCATATGGTCCCTCGTGCCTGCGAGGAGCTATTTCTGAGCAGACAGCCAGAAGTAACCCCTGAGCACCGCTGGGTGTGGCCCAAAAACCAAAAAAAAAAAAAAAAACAAAAAACAATCAAGACTAAACTGCATGCAATACAAGTCTACTCGTTGTATTTATCTTTCTGACCCTCTTATACTTTTTTAATAGATGCTACTACATCAGCTCATTGTAAAACATTCAGTACTTATTGTGTATTATAGTTATGTTTTCCTTTTTTTTTTTTTTTTTGAGATCTGAAAGCACTAATATTTAAGAAAGGGAAAGAATGGCCTATCTGCACTCCAGAGTTTGCCACACTTACGGTAACTCTGTTGACTGTTCCTTGTTTTGGAGGACTTGAACAGCTCTCCCTTACTTATGAGAGGCTTCTTCACAAAAGCCTCCTTCTTGCAGCCTATGTAAACAGCCCCTTCAGAAGGGAAGTCTCTAATCCATGTTTATGTTACAGGTGACAGAGCTGCTGGGTTGAATAGTCCATTTCCTTCTGTAACTCTCCAGGGAACATTTGGCCTTTAGCTCTTAGTTCTGTAGGAATGTTTCAGGCTCATCCAATAAATAATTGGTTAGAAATCAACTTTAGGTATTGAAAAAGTTACTTTGGGGGCCAGAGAGATTGCAAGGAGGTAAGGCATTTGCCTTGCATGCAGAAGGTCAGTGTTTCGAATCCCGGCATCCTATATGGTCTGAGCCTGCCAGGAGCGGTTTCTGAGCATAAGCCAGGAGTAACCCCTGAGCACTGCCGGGTGTAACCCAAAAACCAAAAAAAAAAAAAAAAAAAAAAAAAGAAGAAGAAGAAGAAAAAAGAAGAAAATGTTACTTTGACAATTTTATCTTTCTAAGTTTTCAACTGCTTGGTATAAAACAGGTGTTGTCACTGTTTATTATTTATAGCAGCTGTGCAGAGGTGCACTGTTATATACTGAAATGATGGATAGATAAGAGTTATATTTATTGTTAATTATTCTGAGTGAATAGCATAATTTGATGACAGCGCATGAACAAAAATAGAGTAGTTTGAAAAGATAATAGGAGTCGAGTTACAGAGCACCTTGAATGGAAGGTCAGGTGAAAAGAATAGACTGTCACCCAGTTGCAATGGAATCGGCGAAAATTATCCCTGAAATGACCACTCTCACTTTAAATTTTCTTTGTGTAAAAAGAATATCATTGATTACCCCCCAAAAATCTTAAGATTCATACAGTTCTTTCAATGGTACCATTATATTTCTAGTTACACTGATTTGCTTAGTAATCACTGTCCCTCATAACCTGAACCCACCCATTCTTCCTTGCCAATAACATTCTCTGGAGGATTTATGCTTATTCCTACTCAGTGCTTTCAGTTAGATACGGTTGCTTTATCTCTATTTTAATTATTGTTGTTGTTATTTTGGGGGATTATGCCCAGTTGTATTTGGGGCTTATTCCTGGCTCTGCACTCAGGGATCAGTCCTGGTGGGGCTTCAGAGGATATGTGGTGCCAGGGATAAGACCTACACCAGCTGTTTTAAAATAAAGCACCCTAGCTGCTGTACTATTGCTTCAGACAGATTTATCTTAAGCAGTATTTACCCAGACCCTATTTTCTTGGCCTTTGACAGGTCTGGAACTCAAAATCCCTCTCTGCAGCTCTTATTTATCCAGCCTACCTTTCATTGAAAGCTGGCTCCTTCCATCACCTCTTCCATGACATTCTCTAGAACAGATGTCTCAATGACGGCTTCTCTGAAAATTCTTTACTGCTTTCATTTCCAGGAGAGTATATATTTGTGTTTTGATTTTTGAAACTGCTGCTAAGATTCTTTGAATTACTTTTCAGGAAAAAAATAGGCTTGTTTGTTTGGTTTGATTTGGTTTGGTTTTAGGTTACACCCAGTAACCCAGTGTTCAAGGGTTACTCCAAGCTTTGCGCTCAGGAGTCATTCTAGAGACTCATTCTGGAATACTGGCAATCAAACCTTGGGTTGGCTGCAGGCAAGGTAAATGCCCTACCTGTCGTGTTATTGCTCCAGCCCCCAAATAGGCTTTTTCTACTGGATTTTAAGTTGCCCCAATATTCAGGCATCATGTTGTATGTAGAACAACAATGTCTTCATGGGCCGGAGAGATAGCACAGCGGTAGGGCATTTGTCTTGCACACAGCCAATCCAGACGGATGGTGGTTCAAATTCCAGCATCCCAGATTGTCCCCTGAGCCTGCCAGGAGTGATTTCTGAGCGCAGAGTCAGGAGTAACCCTGAGCACCACTGGGTGTGACCCAAAAACCAAAATAAATAAATAAATAAATAAACAACAACAAAATAACAATGTCTTTATATGACATAATTTTCGGTGCTTCGACTTTGTAGGCGGAACATGATAAATTTAAGACATCAAATAGTGTTGAGTTTTTTCGTCTTTTGTATTAGATTATACTTACGCAATATTATTAGACTAAGTACAACTCTTCTGTAAGCACCATTGACTGGAAATCATACATTAAAAAAAGTGGTTTCAGGGACACAGTGGGTAGGTCGTTTGCCTTACATGTGACCAACCCAGGTTTGATCCCTGGCATCACATATGGTCACCTGAGCACTGCCAGGAATGCCCCCTGAGCGAAGTGCCAAGAGTAGCCCCTGAGCACTACTAGCTCCAAAACACACCTTGAGCCAGTCAGCCAACTCTGGCAAAAGACCTCGAAAACCTCTCTCCCAAACTATTTATTCGGCTCTCAACAACGCCCCCACCTGGAAGGTTAAGGTGGGACAACGGGCAAAGAATAATCTTACGGAAATACTTTCATATACAACAGATCTTTCTGATGTTTTGTAGTTGTTGTTTTTAGGCCACACCCAGTGACACTCAGGGGTTACTCCTGGCTATGCGCTTAGAATTCGCTCCTGGCTTGGGGGATGGTATGGGATGTCGGGGATCAAACCCAGGTCTGTTCTGGGTCATCTGCATGCAAGGCAAACGCCCTACCACTGTGCTATTGCTCCAGCCCCTCATAATGGGTCTTAAGTGGCAAATGCTGAATAGTATGTTAATTACTCTTTCAAAATCAGACACTATTCCCTACATGACTATATTCCTATCTACATGAACTTACCATGAGTTTAGTTCATGTAGGTGCATGGCATATGTTGGCCCATAAATTAGTTCAGACCTATACATGATATTTTGGTAGAATGAATAAAGTGATTGCAAATTATTACTATAATTGTCAAGACTTTAATGTTGATTTCCATTTTATGGTTTGATTCAGAAACCAAGAGAGTCAGGCTTCCATGAGTTGCTTATGATAAAAATAATGTTAAAGGGCCCGGAGAGATAGCTCAGCGGTGTTTGCCTTGCAAGCAGCCGATCCAGGACCAAAGGTGATTGGTTCGAATCCCGGTGTCCCACATGGTCCCCTGTGCCTGCCAGGAGCTATTTCTGAGCAGACAGCCAGGAGTAACCCCTGAGCACCGCAGGGTGTGACCCAAAAAAAAAGAAACAAAAAAAAACAAAAAACAAACAAAAAAAAATAATGTTAAAAACAAACACTAAAATGAGCAACCTGAAGTCTCTGAAGAGTTGTGTTTGTTAGGAATGTCTGATTGGGATGTTAAATACTATAATTGTTTTGATATCAAATGATTGAATTTCACTAGTGGAATTGGAAGGATCAGCAAGGTTAGATATGAACCAAAGTGCTGTAGTGCCTGGTGAATACTTACTTCCTAGAGAAAGGTTATAACCCAGTGAGGGTGTGTGTTAGGATATCCCTATACTAATAGGTAGCATTAGTTATAACTTCTTTTTTTTTTTTTTTTTTTTTTGGATTTTGGGCCACACCTGGCGGTGCTCAGGGGTTACTCCTGGCTGTCTGCTCAGAAATAGCTCCTGGCAGGCACGGGGGACCATATGGGACACCGGGATTCGAACCAACCACCTTTGGTCCTGGATCAGCTGCTTGCAAGGCAAACACCACTGTGCTATCTCTCCGGGCCCTAGTTATAACTTCTAATGCAGTGTTTCCCAGCACTGATAATTTATCAAGCTATATCCACTGTCATGGATCCTCCAACAAATTGGAATAGCTTCAGTTTCAATAGTTTCTAGGAATGTTCCTCCACTGGAAAGTGAAGTCTGAGTCTGTCACAGGATCCAAAGTCCCAACCGGGGCCAGGGATCAATCTTTGACATTCTCTAGCTCTCATGTGTGGAGTAGTGAAGGAGAGGATACTAGGAAGATCATTTGTTGACTCTGAAGGCTTAGGATTCAGCCTCTCTAAATTCTCCTTTCTTTGTTCATGTGTGTGTTCTATCTATCATACCAAGTTGCAGACTGTGATGCTGTTAACCTGGAAGCTGAAATTGGGTTGACTTATAGCCACCTGTCACAGCTTGCTACAGCAACTGTTAAAAGTTTGGGGTTTTACTGTTGACAACTTATGTTTAAAACTCAAGTAGGGGAGGGCGGGGGAGCCATAGCTCTGTGGATAGGGTGTTTGCCTTATATTTAGCCAACCCGGTTTCAATATCTGGCATCCCATATGGTCCCCTGATTTCTGAGCACAAAGGGCCAGGAGTAACATGAGTGCTGCTGGGTGTGGCACACCAAAAAAGAAAATCCAAAAAAACAAACAAAAGAACTTCTACAGGGGCCAGTGGCGTTTGCCTTGCAAGCAGCCGATCCAGGACCAAAGGTGGTTGGTTCGAATCCCGGTGTCCCATATGGTCCACCGTGCCTGCCAGGAGCTATTTCTGAGCAGACAGCCAGAAGTAACCCCTGAGCATTGCCAGGTGTGGCCCAAAAACAAAAACAAAAACAAAAAGAACTTCATCAGGCCAAATATAGACCCAAGGAGGGCTTGAACTGTATGTTGGAGTTATGCAAGGCTTCAGGACTCCCAAGTGATCCAGGCTGTGCAGCTTCTGCAGACCTGACCTCCTCAGTCCCCAGACAGCCCTTTCATAATGTTGATCAAGCCAATCTCTATGCTCAGCCCAGGTCCATCTCTGGCCCCTCAGGATTTATTTTTACTCTGTGCTTAGTGCTTATGTTCACAAGGACCATTTGTAACTAGAAAACAAGGCAAGCACCTTGACTAATGTCTCTCCAGCCCTCATAGGATTATTAAAGAGGATTTTCTCTGTTTCTTATAGTGCCCCCTTTTTTGGGGGGGGGGGCACACTCCTGGCTCTTCATTCAGGAATCACTCCTGCCAAGCTTAGGGGAACCCTATGGGATAATGAGGATCAAACCCAGATTAGCTGCATGCAAGGCAAGCACCTTGCCCACTTGCTGTACTATAGCTCTGGCCCCTTAAATTGCATTCTTAAAAGTAACTTCAGATGTTAAAAATGTAATTTTGATTGTGACAAAACATTTCTTCACAAAATTTCTGGGAGAAGCTTGATACAATTTAAATATTTTAATTGTAGTATATTTCCCGAAAGTTCCCTTTCTAACCGTTTTGTGGGTGTACAGTTTAGTGTTAAGTACATTCACATTTGTGTAACAATTAGCCACCATCCATGGATCCCAGAACTTTTTTTTCCATTCCAAACTGAGCCTCTAACCCATTATGTAGTGCTCCTATCTCACTTCCCTCAGCCTCTGGAGTCACTCTCCTACTTACTGTGAATTTAGTGAGGTGCCTAATATAGGTGGAAGCAAGTAATATAGGACTTTTGTGCCTGATTTTATTACTAAGCATGATATTCTCAAAATTTGTCCTCATTGTGGCTTTTTATCAGAATGTGACTTGTTTATTGGACTATACCTGGTGTAGTAAGCTCATGACTTACCCCTGCTTCTGTGCTGTGGGAGCATTCTAGAGCTGAGGGGCATTGTAACTATATGTCTATATGTGGTGTGGGAATTGAACCCCAATCAGCAGCATACCTGTTCTACTCTATCTTTAGCCTCAGAATATACTTATGGTTGAATGATTTTTTTTGGTTGAATAATTATTACATACTCATTTTGTTGTTTGTTCATTGCCAGACATTTGAGCTATTTTTACCTTTTGATTATCATGAATAATGCTAGTAGACTTTGGTCAACAAACAAATGGTCTGTTTGAGTCCCTACTCTCAATCCTTTATGCACACTCAGAAGAATTCCTGGACTTGTTATTCCATTTGGTGTTTTGAGGAACTGCTGTGCTTTCTTCCAAAATTACTATTTCATAGTCTCGTTGCTATGCGCAGAGTTTCCAACATTGTGTCCTTTCTCATTAAAAAAAATTTTTTTTTTATTAACAATAATCATCCTAGTACATATGAAGTAGTATATCATGGTACTTTTGTTTTACATTTCCCTATTGTAAAGTTAGGGATGGGGTCGGCGAGGTGGCACTAGAGGTAAGGTGTGTGCCTTGCAGCGCTAGCCAAGGAAGGACCATGGTTCGATCGCCCGGCATCCCATATGATCCCCCAAGCCAGGGGCAATTTCTGAGTGCTTAGTCAGGAGTAACCCCTGAGCATCAAATGGGTGTGGCCCGAAAAAAAAAAAAGAAAGAAAGAAAAGAAAAGTTGGGTTTATTTTGATAATTTTCTTTCGTTGATTTTTTTGTTTTGGGGCCACACCCCACTGTGGTCCTCAGGGATTACTCCTGGCTCTGTGCTCAGAAATTGCTGCTGGCAGGCTCAGGGGACCTTATGAGATTTCAGGAATCGAACCTGGGTCTCTCCTGGGTTGGCCATGTGCAAGACAAACACCCTACTGCTGTGTTATCACTCTGGCCCTATCATTGATATTTAAAGATTATTAAAATGGGTGCTGTGCAGTGTTCCCAGGTGACTTAGGGTCACTCCTAGCTGTGTTGGTGCAGATGATGATGATGATGGAGATGTTGGAGACCACCAGAGTGACTCCTGATGGTTCTGGAGGACTATGCAGCACCAGGGATTGAATTTACCTTTGCACGTGCTAAGTATATACTCCACTACTAGAGCCATATTCCTAACCTTGAAGGAAATGAATTTTTAATTTAAATTTAATTTAAAATTTTAATGTATGCGTCACATTATGCAGTACTGAATAATGAAAGAAACTATTGACTGTTAACTTTGAACAGTATTTATTTACAAGAATCGAGTGGTTTAGTTGTTTTTTTTTTTGTTTGAGGACTTTTTTGGGGGTTGTTGATTTGTTGTAGGTTTTATTGTTTTTTTGTTTGTCTTTTGGATTTGGGGGCCACACCAGACTGTGCTCAGTTTACTACTGTTTCTGTACTCAGGATCATTCCTAGTGGGTTTAGTGAGCCATTTGAGGTCCTGGAGATTGAATTTGGGTTGACTATGTGTGAAGAGGCTCTACCCACTGTACTATTGCTCCAGCCCCAGCAGTTATATTTCTTAATAAGTTATATTTTTAATTTTTGGCACTTTTTTTTTTTGGTAAGAGCTATGTATTCTGAGTTTGGGTGTATATGCTGTTGTTTTGGAAGAATCCCTCTATTCACTTATTAATCATACTAAGAGGTTGTATGTTGATTTAAGAGGTGTATAAGTGGATTTGTGTGGACAATCTTGAGCTTCTAGAGAAAATCAAACTATAAGGTTAACATTAGTTCCCAAGAGTAATGTGATGCTTTATTTCCAGAAACTTAGCTGTCAGCTATCAACCAGTAGTCATTGTCAGGCCACATTTAGAAGAGCAAATATGGATGAAATAGGATATATGGAGAGTTGAGGGTCTGTCTTGTCTTTGCCTCATTTCTTTACACAATGGAAAAAAACGTGGCTTATTGCAGGCTTGTAAAATTGCAGTTGCTCTTTACTCTGAGGTACTTGGGTAGTTCAGAAAGATTGAACATGAAGGGAATTTGGTGCTAGGTGGTAACAGTAAACTTGGGAGTGTCTCATGTTCTGGCTTACCCAGTGTGTAACCTGTCACAGTAACAATGTGCTCCCACAGCGCTGGGATTCTGGGGCACTCTGAGGTGTCTTGCTGTTTCTTCCATTAGCAGTTAACGTGGGAATAAAACTGGGTCCAGTTAAATTGAGATGGGCCAAGGGAAGCCAGGATTCTTCTGTTGTAGATTGCCTGAGGATCTATATAAAAATATGTAAGCATGGCATAGTGTATGTGAAGGGACAATTTATTACATAGGTTCTTTGATTCTGATTTCCTTTGACAATAAATTGATGTCACTGGTAATTTAGAATAGCAATCGACAGTTTTTGCATTTCAGTCTATCCATATGAAACGTAAAGTCCCAAGAAAACTGGGACAGTAAGTAATTGATAGAATATTTGTGTTCAAAGTCAGTGAATACTGGTCCTTTTCCTTATTGCTCTCTGTAGTTTGCATCATTTTGCCATTTTTTTGATATCTAAAATTGCTACTAACATTGTTATTAAATATTAGACTTTAATCTGTTTTTTTTTTATGGGATTTACTTTGTTAGCCTCTGGTGTAGATTAATGTATATGTCCCTCTTTCTTACCCAGAATGATTCTGCTCATGGTGATTACATGCAAAATACTGAGATCAGTTTAATAGAACAAGCCCCGATACCTCATGGAGGACTTACTGTGGCACCTCATAGATCTCAGCGAGAAGGTAGGTTCTGTTTTTCAGTAAATCCAAAAGCTATGTCCTTGATAGAGTATAAAATGCAATTTACCTTGGTTCACTTGAACTCTTCATTTTGAAGACACAAAATCTTACTGGTTCTTGACTGGGGGAAGTATAGTTCAAAGGATTGGAACACATACTTTGCACCTCCAGTTTGATCCCTAACACATAATGGAACCTCGTACACTGCTGGAGACCTCCAAACTCTTCCAGGAAAACCCTTATACGATACTATATGACCCAGTGTTCATCTCCCCCATCCAAAAATTATCCTCCTGGTTCTATATTAATCTCAAGCTGGTTCCTTTTCGCTCTGGGTCTCCATCTGGCTTCTATCCCAGAACTGCTTGTCCTCACTCATGCTCTCAATTCTGCCTTGTGGTCAGTGGTCTTCAGTCTGGTGGTGGACTTTGAAGGCCATAACCTGTCCACAAAGTTATATTCTGTAAAATGTCTTCAGACTCTGGGAAAAGTAGATTTATAGAACTTCACTGTAAAAAGCTGAAGCAATTTCTGATACTGTGTCCATGCTTTTTCTGCTTTCATAGTTTTCAGGGGGGGCTGAATGGACACTGCCATCTAAAGGAAGTGTTTATATCTTTGCCTCTGGGGAGTCTCAGCCTATGCTGAGAGAAAGAGGGTCTAGACCACAGAATTGTAAGACTGAAGATAAACTTTGAGTACCATTCTCAGTCATAACACTATAATAGTAATAATCCTTCTGTATAATATGTTTTCATCACAGAAAAAAGTAATACTTATTGTTAAAATATTTGCATAATAATTTCTGCTTACATTCAAGATCATCACAGGACTTCCCTCTAGCCCACTATAGTAATCCAGTTTTACTGAGACAGCATCAACCAGCCTCCCTAACTTGCTAATAACCTGAAACAGAGTTTGGTTGTACAAGGTCCTTTAATATAAAAACTATTTTAGGGAATGTATGTAGCTTGGTGATAAATCACCTGGCTTGCATGTATAGGGACCTGGGTTCAATTCCTGGCACTGCAACGAAAAAAAAAAATTATAGAAAAACAAAGCATTCTTGGGGCCAGAGAGATAGCACGAAGGTAAGGCGTTTGCCTTGCATACAGAAGGACAGAGATTCGAATCCCTGCATCCCATATGGTCCCCTGAGCCCACCAGGAGCGATTTCTGAGCATAGAGCCAGAAATAACCCCTGAGCGCTGCTGGGTGTGACCCAAAAACCAAAAAAAAAAAAAAAAAAACCCAAAAAAACCATTCTGTATCAGAATATTTACAATTAACTGTGAAGTTTTTCTTATAGACCTTTATTTTAAAAAATTGTTATTATGCTATTCTGATTACAGCTTCAAATTATGAGGATTGAAGGATGTCCCATTACCAATCATTTCTCTTCACACCTTTATTTATTTATTTGTCTTCATCTAATTCTGATAGATCACGGCAGGTAACATAGGAAATGAAGGCGGAAGGGAGCCATGCTCTAGTGGTTTGAAGTAGAGCTACTTTACTATTTCTGAACGTAGATCAGTTCAGATGGGTTTTTATTAATAGAATTGCCCTTAAAATAGACTTTTGAAAACAGTGGAATCCCTCCCCTTCCCTACTCTTCTGTACATTGGCCTTTATCAAATGCAGCAGTTTGAGGAATTCCAGGCTTCTTACTTGGCATGTGAGATTTTCTTTTCTTTCCATCCTCAACATTTCTTATCCACTAAGACAAAGTTTGCCCAGAACTAGGTCAGCAAACTATGTATTTGCAAAGTTGGCACACCATATACTGGTAATGAAAACTGCCTAGCTTACTGGGGCTTTGCCTACAAGTGTTTCTGGATCTAATGCTTGGTGCTTCCCATTGCCCACCTTCCGTGATCTATAGCAATCTTATTTCTTTTTGTGTGTTTTTGTTAATCTGTGTATCCTAATTCATCTGTTTTAACTTCATTCTCTAAAGCAAAGTGAATCCTTCCCTCTGACTCCCTCTCCTGTTTCCTGAATCCAAGTGACCCTTGTTTAATGAGTCACTTTCCTACCTTATTCCCTGTGACTTTATCATCTTCATTACCACCAGCCTCTGATATTTTCTTCCTCATTTTTAAGTACTACTTCTTTTATTCATACCCTGAGGAAGTCTTTCCCCACCCTCTGAAATTCTTACATTATGCTTAATAGGCTGACTCTTCATTTCATAGAGAAATTTATTTCCTTATGTGATGCTTTCCTACCTAAAGGATCTATAAAATGAGTAGTTCAGGGATTTTGTATATTTGCTTACGTCATGAGTAAGTTTATTGTCTTGTCTATTTCAATTATAGTAATTGTTTTTAAGTCGCTACTGTCCTTCATGAGCATGATTTTACATGTATAAGTTATGAAAAAAATTCACTGAAATTTTATAGTTTGTTAAGTTATTTTGCCTTTATAAGATATTAGTCATTTTTGAGAATCAGTTTTTAAATTCCTAATTGGAAAGACAGCAATTTGAATTTTTGGGCCTTATAAAATTAAAAATCTAAGCAGATTATTTTAGTGTACAATTGTTAGATGTAAATAAGTGAAAGAACCTAAGTGTTATGTTTGGTGGTAATCTAAGTAACAAATAATTTTGAAGATTAGTATCTAGAAAAATAATCTTCACTACTTGCATGTTCTTTTAGCTCTTTGATTTTCCATGGAGTTGCTTGAAATGACTCAGGTTCTTAATCTATGAGTAAATGGTTGTAAAACAAGAGCTTATGGATGGACGACACTTTGTTTATGCTTCTGGATTTTGTGCTTGACTTCATGATTTAAGATCAGTAATAATGATATAGATAAATAGCTTAGTCATTTAGCACATGTCAAATTCGGTAATTGAAATATGTCTGTAGTCCCTATAGAAGTCAGCATGTTTTCTGTCTTTCAGCTGTACACATTGAGAAGATAATGTTGAAAGGAGTCCAGAGAAAAAGGGCTGACAAATATTGGGAGTACACCTTCAAAGTAAGCTACTCTCATCCACAAAAGATACATCATATACTTTGTTAAATAATCTTTTTGAAAGAATATTGACCTTTGGAAAAACTTGCAGTTTGCTAATTTTAAGAAGCTCAGCATAAGTATTTTAATTAATTTAATGTACTGGTTTTAGTATATGCATCATGGTTTGTCAAGTTTAAAAAATTCTATCACATTAAAGTTACTCTGTTCATTTTGTTTAAAAGAAATAAAGGGGATTAGATAGGTATTACAGTGGATTTGCCTTGCATTCAGCTGACCTGGGTTCAATCCCTGTTCTGTCTATGGTTCCCCAGCCCTCCCAGCGGTGATCTCTGAGCATAGCTGTGTGTGACCAAAAATAAAAGCCAAAAAAAAAGTGAAGAAAATAAGGACCTTAGGTTTAAGGCATAAACTATATATATATATATATATATTTTTTTTTTTGGTTTTTTTGGGCCACACCTGTTTGATGCTCAGGGGTTATTCCTGGCTAAGTGCTCAGAAATTGCCCCTGGCTTGGGGGGGACCATATGGGACACCGGGGGATCGAACCGTGGTCCTTTCCTTGGCTAGCACTTGTAAGGTAGACACCTTGCCTCTAGTGCCACCTCGCCGGCCCCAAGCCATAAACTATATTTTAAAAGTACAAGTAAACATTTCCACCAATAATATTATTAGCATGTATGCTGCTAAAGCAAGCATTTCAAGATCATGGGCTTTGTCTTTTCTTTGGCATTGTTTTCATGGTATTTTTCTCCTCTTCTCCACACTGGGTTATTCCCTGGCCTTTTAATCGTTGTCTTATCTGTGATTGCTCTCCTGAAAGACAGCTGTCTGATTCTCTTACTCGCCACATCCCCTTCTTGCTTGTTGACTGTAATGTGGACTTTTTGTCCACTTCTTTACTTTCTCCTGCCTGGGCTTTCCTGACCCGCGCTTTTTCTTTAGGCTTAAACTGCACACACTCATAGCCATTTGAAATGCTTTTCATTTCACTTCCTCCACAGAGGCATTGTTGGTCACTTTTCAGCTGTCCTTTCCCATTAAGTCATTTCTGGTTGTCCAGCATAATATTTTCTTATTCCTCTAGAGGATATACCATCAAATCTTTCATAGATGATCTGGTATTTGGGTTACATGTTTTTTTCTTTGCAGTAGGTCATTATATCATGAAGAACAGGAAACTTCAGTATCCCCGCCATATTTGACTGGCTCAAAAAAATTGTTGAATTAATTACCGTATTTCAACTTTTGTTTGGGGGTGTCTGCCCTCCATTTGCAAAGTTCAAGCCTTTATCTTCACGTTCCTCTTAAGCTTTATAACCTGAGCCCTGTGCCTGTTTTCCTTCAGTGATACTTTTGTTCACCATTTGCTCCTTCCATAAACCTTTGCTATCCCTTGGTTCTGGAATGATCTTCCCTCACAAGGCACAGGGGACAGCTCACAAATCTACTCACCTACTCCTACTTTCTCACTTTCTTGGGGCCTGTTCAATGTTATGCTTCCTGCTACTCTGCTGCTCCCTTTTTCTTTAGCACTCTGCTCACCCAGGGAACTCCTTATCTATGAGTTTGCATTTTTACTCTGTCTTTATTCAGAGTTCAGTTGCTGGGTGCTTTGACCATCTTGCCCACGTTCACTGAAAATAATTTCTGACACAAAAAAGCCACTCAGCAGACATTTGAAGAAGTGTTGTGCTAGTTGTTAAGAATAATAGTTTTGAGAGTCTGGAATGATAGTTCAGCTAGTAGGACACTTGCCTTGTTGGCCCAGGTTCAATCCCTAGCAGGACATAAATCACCAGAGCCCTTCCAAGAAGGATCCCTGAGTGCAGAGCCAGGAATAAGCCCGGAGTCATTTACCAGGTGGCTAGGTAATATTTTGTGTGTGGTTTTAAACAGTAGTAAACTATGATTAATTGATAATTGTTAAGATATTTTTTATTTTTTGATAATTGTTAAGATATTAGTATAATTATAATTTAAGAATTTGATTTATCTCAGACAATTTTACAAGTAGAAATTATTAGTGGTTCAGTATTGAGTGTCCTCTGAATTAAAATATCCAAAAGGTGAGCCAAGGTGACATAGCACAGCGGTAGGGCGTTTGCCTGGCACACCACCAACCCTGGATCTACCCGGGTTTAATTCCCCAGCTTCCCATATGATCTCCCGAGCCTGCCAGGAGCAACCCCTGAGTGCTTTGTGGCCCCAAAACAAACAAACAAACACAAAATAATCCAAACGATGAAAATATAAAGTGAATTTCAGTTTTGGCTCTTCTATTGATCTAGGGTCAAATCTAAGTATGTTGACTTTTGAATTTCAGATTTGCCATCTAGAACTGGAGATGGTCACCCTTGCCTCATTCACCTTAACGGGATTTTAAAGAACTGAGATCATGAAATTCCTTCATAAATTATAACTTCCCATAAAAATACAATATGATACAACAAAAAGGGACTACTGTTCTCATTATTCTTCTCAAGAATGCAAAATAATAAATTCAGGAGATGAAATTTTTATTTTCATGGTCATAATTATACTATCAAAGTACAATTGAGTCCTATAGTAACTTCATAAAAAGGGATAAAAGGCCTATTCGAGAAAACCCTCTATTTCAGGACACTTTACTAAAAACATCTAAAAGAATTGAAAAGAAATTAACTTTTTTTAGTAAATTATAACACTGTACAACTAATTTTTAACAAGTACAAAATTATTATAAAACTGATAGATTAATTTTATATTCATAATTGTTGAAAATTTTTAAATAAGGCCCTTTGTTTTTATACATGGCTCTTTTCCAGCCGGTTCCCACCAAGAAATAACTATAATGTGTTTGTTTTTTTTAAATCAGGTAAATTGGTCTGATCTTTCAGTCACAACAGTAACAAAAACTCACCAAGAACTACAGGAATTTCTACTGAAGGTAAAAGTATAGATTTTGTTGTTAAAATGATTTTTCCATAATGCAAAGAATCTAAAACCTCAGCAGTCAAATTAAAAGCCAGGATGTTAAGACGCATATCTCAGAACTCTTGGTGAGTTATAGAAAATTTCATGTTTTCCAAAACATAGTTTTCTTACTTTACATTGCTAAAATGAGGAAAGGATGGAGGGTTTTTTATTGTTTAAAAAAAAATAAGGCAAAAACATGGAGCCCAATACCTTGTTTCTTGGTAAGGTGCTTTTATTTTTGGTGGCCGCTTGGAAAGGTGCGCTTGTGAATGCATGTCTAGAAGTGACCTGGCAAGGGGCCGGGTGGTGGCGCTAAAGGTAAGGTGCCTGCCTTGCCTGCGCTAGTCTTGGACAGACCGAGGTTCGATCCCCCGGTGTCCCATATGGTCCCCCAAGCCAGGAGCAACTTCTGAGCACATAGCCAGGAGTAACCCCTGAGCGTTACCGGGTGTGGCCCAAAAAAAACCAAAAACAAAAACAAAAAAAAAAAAAAAAAAAGAAGTGACCTGGCACTGGGGGCATTTGGTTGTGGCTCTCAGACCTCCCATCCCTTCAACTCTATTTTTAGGGCTTCCTTAGATTCATTTTCATCTCTTCCTTGAGCTCCAGCTCTTCCCCAGACTCCACCCTTCCAAGGACCAAATCTCTATACTATTGGAAGTTAAGGTTAGATTATGGGAATTAGACTTGCCAAGAAGGGCAGGGAAAAGTAAAACTGGCATCTTCTCTATTACTCTTATACTTATTACATTATTTTATTAAGAAGTGATGATGGGCCGGGCGGTGGCGCTAGAGGTAAGGTGCCTGCCTTGCCTGCACTAGCCTTGGATGGACCGCGGTTCGATCCCCTGGTTTCCCATATGGTCCCCCAAGCCAGGAGCGACTTCTGAGCGCATAGCCAGGAGTAACCCCTGAGCGCCACCGGGTGTGGCCCAAAAACCAAAACCAAAAGAAGTGATGAGCAGAGCTGTACATTAAATGGAAGAATAGTGTTAAGTGTTTAACCAACACATTGCTACTTCTCAATAAGGAAGTATTTTAAAATGTACAGTGGACAGGGCGAAGGGCCAGAGCTATAGTACAATGGGTAGAGTGTTTGCTGTATATGCAGACAACATGGGTTTGATCCCTGGTACCCATACTCTACACACCATTAGGGGTAATTTGTGAGTGCAGACCCAGGAGTAACCCTTTAGCATTGCTGGGTCTAGAACAAAATGAAAAAAACAAAACAAAACAAACAAAAAACCCAGCAAAATGGGGAATATGAAGTCCAGAAACAGGTCACAGGCCCAACTCTACCTCACTTGGATGAAGGTACAGGTATGACTTCTTGATGAACTATGTCACATGGGAAATTTTAGGACAGTGCTGGTTTTTAAGTTCATTGCCACCTGTACATTCTTTTCAAGTAACTTGGGTTCCATTCAGCTTAGTATTCAGTCCCCATTTCAACAGCTTAAAGAGGCTGTTTATCACAATTGGCAGAGCTCTTAAGTTGCACACTCCTTGCTCTTTGTTCTGTGTGCCGTCCCTATGTAAGTGCCTGAGGAATAAGTTCAGAGATTAGCTGGAACAGCTTTTTCCTGGGCTTACTTCCAGCTGGTCACTCCTGGACTTGAGAATCCTGCACCCTCTTCAAGCTGGAGGCCTACTTGCAGATGACAAAGAAGGGAGGTCATTTATTCCCAGTTGCCAAAGGGTGTAGACACAGATGGGGGGAACTTGAGAGGGTGGAAGGGACTAGTGTTAGCACCAGCATCTTGAAGGTGGCTGTAGTAGCCAAAGGAGAAAGTGACTCCTCACCTACCTGCTTCAGCCATTGGGGAAAGGCAGGTACTCTGCCCACCTCTTCCTTTTAAAAATCTACTTGTTTTAGACTTTCCTGTGACAGAATAAATATCAGAATTTAAGGGCAAAAGTCATAAATGAACATCATGTGAGCCTGACTGAGCAGCATCTTCATTTCTCCTCTTCTGTTGTCTGTGACCTAGAGAATTCTGCTTGGAGAAGCCAGGGGGGATCTATAGCTGTGCGCTCTTGCAGTATGGAGTCAGGCAGGCTGTGTTTGTGTAGAGGTGGCTACCTCCTCATTTGTTTGAGATAGAAGACACATGGCTGAACCCCAAGCAATTTTTCATGGATTTCCTGATGTTTTCCCCTGTTGTTTGTCTTGAGAGAATACAGTTTTCAGTCATACCATTTTTCTAAATGCTTGTGTGCTTTATAAAGAAACATCAGGCATACATAAGAAAATGTGCTCTTTAGGATCCTTGTCATGAGCCCCCAGCTTAGCCAGCATCTCAATATGGTACTTTGCTACTCTGTAGCACTGCGCTTTATGTTGACTATGATTGGGTTCCTGAGGTGGGTTGTGTTCCTGTGTCTTAGTGCCTGCTGCTGCTGCCTAGCATCTCCATTAAATTCCCCCACTGTCATCTCTTGTTGCCAGAAAAGGAAGCAAGTTTTCATTTCCTTTGTCACTGCTGTACCTGTAATGCCTAAGACTATGTCTGGAAGAGTCCACTGGCTAGGAATATTTGTGGGTTGAGTGAATGAAGACATGAGAAGTGCTACAGAAATGGACTTGTAATGTGGTTTTGTAGATGGTTCTCCATTAGGCCTCAAAGTTTTAAGATAAAAGCTGAAAATACCATATAAAGGCCTTCCAGTTCTGAATTTATTCTGACACCAAGGAGACTGGAGTTTAGAATGAGGGTAGATTGGAATGAGTACCACAGTGAGAAAATTCAGAAGAGACATGTTTTAAAGCTGTGTATTTAGCAAATGTGCCTGTGTTTTTGAACTGTAAGTAGAAGATTCAAACCTAGAAAAATCAGTCAGCTTGTAAAATAGTGACAACTTAATCACACAACCACTGGCTAATTAGGTGAACTTTTTTGCTTTCACTCTGTGTTTAGAAAAATCTGCAGTAATTTGGTGGTTCAAACAAACTTCTTCACAGAAGCTGATTTCCTTTAACTGTGTTCAGATATTTTATAGAAATTGTTTAGAATGGACAAGATGCTATAATTGTCTAGATCCCAATTCTATATTCACCAGATAAATGCCAATATGTAAATGCACATTTACTAATATATAAATAGTAGCTTTTTGTAGACCTAGAATTAGTTTCTTCATGTTCAGGTCCTGGCACTTGATCTGCCATGAAGAGCTTCCTTCTCATACAATATCTGAATCTATAAATTCAGGAAGCTAAAATTAGAAATGCTTTATGCTAACTTTGTGAAATTTTCTATTTCTGAAGTCTCAGAATACTTATTTCAAAGGAACACTGGCTTTGGATTCTCAAATTTAAAGCTCAATATATGAAGTGACAATATGAGTGGGTGGTTTTATTTTTCCCTGACTCCTCAGATATCTTGCTATGAGTTTGAGTTAATTGGAGTGAAGTGTTCTAATCGTGATCTTTTGGAAAGTGCAGTAATTGAAGAGTTAACCACAAAAACTGGTCATCTTTAAACTTTGAATTCTTAAGATTTGGAAAGTTCATTTGATAAGTGATTTTTAGAAATTAAAAATAAATAAAAATCAAATCTTAAGTTGGCAATCCACACTTTAGTTTAATACTTTAATTAGTGGCCCACTTTAATCTCGGCCCTCTAGTGTTTTTTCTTTTATGTTTTCTTGCCCATTGCTCTCAGGGAACTCTTGAAGAAGTTACTAATCTGCAGCTAGGGTTTTGTTTTATGGAAGTAGGAGTTTTGCACCTTTTTTTTCTCACCAGTTCCTTATTTGTTATGTAGTGTTGGTAGCCTGACTTTGCTGAGATTTAGGTGCAGAACCTGATACACAGAAGTGATGAGTACAAGGTGGAGAGAGCACTTTCGGCTACTATTTGGGGATGAAAATAACCCTCGCTATGCTATACAGAGTACATAGAATTTAATAAAGTGCACTGCCTTTAATGCTATATTTGGTGTCATGTTCTGTGACTCAGGGAACTTTGAATGTGAGGGTTCCTGAGCCTATTGAATATGGCAGGGTGGGTTGCTCTCCACCTCAAGGGGTCCTGAGGTATACCCAGAAGCAGATGTGACATTTCCTGGTGGAGTAATGAATGCTCAGTGAGACCCCCACCACCCTTACCATGAGGATCTAGAAAAGGGTGATCACATAGCAAGAATTACTTATGCACCTCATTTTATTTTATTTTATTTTTTACTTATGCTCCTCTATGCCTTTGAAGGAATGTAACATTGGCCATATACTGATTTCTTTTCCAGCTTCCAAAGGAATTATCTTCAGAGACCTTTGACAAGACCATCTTAAGAGCTCTGAATCAGGGCTCATTGAAAAGGGAAGAACGGCGTCATCCTGACCTAGAACCCATCCTAAGGTACAGTTGATTGACCCGTCACCACAGGGTCATCAGTGGGATTTTGGGAGCTCAAGGATTCTTCTCTCAAGTATTCTGTACTCAGGAATCATTCCTGGCAGGCTTCGAGAAGCATATGGGAAGCTTGGGGGTTGAACCCAGGTCAGTTGCCTACTGTAAGGCAAGTAGTGCTCTACCCACCTCACTATGAGCCACTTTCCTAGAGTTTATTTCTAAACTCTAGGGCAGGGGGATGGGGAGTGACAGAATTTTGAAACAAGCATTTAACAAAACCATTTTGGGCTGGAAACCATTGATAAACAAGAGTTCTGTTCTTATATTTCTGAAGACAAAACCTTCACTGAATTTTAATAACCCTCAAATATTTTTAATATTCAAACTCTCCATTTATTTTCCAACCTGTTTACTCCAATTCAGGGTCTTAAGTGACCTGCCTCAGCCGCTCACCCCACCCCACCTCGATCACACCAATAGTTTTTTGGAATATGTTGGGACATTGAAGCAGACCCACACAGACTTGGGGAGAATGTGCAAGGAGTTGTTTTCTGTCCCTGTTCTAACTAAACTGTGTTGACTTTAAAACAAGCATGTTCTTTTAGGTTGCTTGTCCGTTATTAGAACTGCTGGCCTGTGGGCTGGAGTACAGGACAGACACCAGCCTGCAGGTGGAAAAGGCTGGAGAATGCTGTGAGTTGTTAAGGAGATGGGGAGATTTACTTTATAAGCAGAGAGATTCAGTTGATACAAGACAGTGCATTTAATTTAGTATATCAGAAAAAAAAATGGTTCAAGTATGAATTTGGAATTGGACAATTTGTCATGTCAAAATGTAATGTTTTATCCAGTAGTGGCCATTTTGCATTTTCATTACAATATCACTTGTCTTCCTAGTTTTTAAATTTATTTTATCCCCTATTTTCAAACCTGTGCCTTTATTTCTGGTGTAGTGTACCTGTAGAGTTTGGTGTTCTGGTATTTGGAGTCAGGGAGCCCTCTGATTGAGGACTACAGACTTGAATGAAAAGTATGCCTGAACTTTTTTCATTGATGTGTACACATATCTGGGTTCCAATAAATCTCACCATATGTTTGAACTTTGTTCCAAATGGCTTATGATCTGGGGCTAGCTTAGGTTGTTTCCATCCTTTCATTTCTTTATCTTTCTGCTGAATTTTCACTTCCACAGTGCAAGCAGTTTTGGGTGCAATTTTGTTTTGTTTTGTTTTGTTTTGTTTTTGGGTCACACCCGGCAGCGCTCAGGGATTACTCCTGGCTCAATGCTCAGAAATTGCTCCTGCAAGGCTTGGGGGACCATATGGGATGCCGGGATTCAAACCACTGTTCTTCTATATGCAAGGCAAATTCCTTACCTCCATGCTATCTCTCCGGCCCCAATAGAAAGCAAGTTTAACTCGAGGGCCATTTATGGTCATGATCTTAATTAAGTTCTTTAATCTGAATGAGAGGCCAACAACCCTGGAATGAAATTAAGAAAAAAGATTTGGGGATGGATCAGCAGTACAGTAGGTAGACCGTTTCCCTTGCACTCAGCCAATTTGGTTTCAATCCCTGGCATCTCATATGGTCCCCCAAGCCTGCCAGAAGTACTTCCTGAACACAGAATTAGGAGTAACCCATAAGCATCACCAGGTGTGGCCCCAAAACAAACAAATTTTTAAGTAAAATAAAATTTAAAATGATCATCTAGAGCCTAGAGAGAAAGTATTTTAGCGAAGGTGCTTGCCTTTCACTTAGCCATGCATTCCAGGTAGTTCACTTAACCCCAGCATCTATGTGGTCCCTTGAACCCTCCAGGAATGATCCCTGAACACCACCAGCTATAACCTTGAGCACAAGATTTGGCTCAAAATTTTCTTCCTCCAGACAAAAAAAAAAAAAAAAAAAAGAGCATCTAACACGTCCAAAGGTTAGGGTAGTAGTGAAAAGAAAGGATTTATATATTGAGTGGGGTGACAGTTAAATTTCCATTTGCCATTGAAGTTTTAGCATCTGAATAATGGTGATGAGCTATTGAAAGGCCAGGTAACTGGGGTAAGTGCCTTGTACTTGGCTGACCTGACTTTGATCCTTGTTTCCCAAGTACCATCAGGAGTGATTCCCTAAGCAACTATCAGGTGTGGCTCAAAAGACAACAACTAGGTACAAAGAGAAATGAGGCTGGCCATCAGAAATGCCACCAGGCCTGTGGTGACTCCCAGTGGCCCAGACTTACTTCCTTCTTCTGACCTCAGGGTGGCAAGAAGGGTCTTTCACAGTTTAGCCAAGTTATGAACAGTAATATACCTATTAAGAACCTGGAGAATTCTTTTTCTGAGCACATGGACAAAAATTACTGAAACAAATGTCAAAATGGGAAACTTCCTACAAGAGTACATAAAATTTAAAATAACCCAGGGCCAGCTGGTGGGAATGCTATCTAGTCCAGCCCTTATGGAAAACAATATGGAGATTCCTCAAAAAACTGAAAATTGAACCCCCTATATGATCCAGCTATACCACTCGTAGGGGTATATCCTATGAACACAAAAATGCAATACAAAAACCCCTTCCTTACACCAATATTCATTGCGGCACTAGTTACAATAGCCAGGCTCTGGAAACAACCAAGATGCCCTTCAATAGATGAATGCCTAAAGAAACTGTGGTACATATACACAATGGGATATTATGCAGCCATTAGGAGAGATGAAGTCATGAAATTTTCCTATACATGGATGGACATGGAAACTATTATGCTAAGTGAAATAAGTCAGAGGGAGAGAGAGACACAGAATCGTCTCACTTATCTATGGGTTTTAAGAAAAATAAAAGACATTATTATAGTAAGGCCCAGAGATGAGCGTTGGAAAGACCGGCTCAAAGTGAGGTGAGTACAGTTAGAGAAAAAAATACACTAACAACTACCATGCAATGTTAATGAGTGAGAGAAGTAGAATGCCTGTCTTGAATACAAGTAGGGGGTGGGAGGGAGATGGGGGGGGGAGCATTGGTGGTGGGAATGTTGCACTGGTGAAGGGGGATGGTCTTTTTGTGGCTGAAACCCAACTATAGTCATGTTTGTAATCACGGTGTTTAAATAAAGATATCAGGGGGAAAAAAAAGAAACTAATAAAATAAAATAACCCAGGGCCAGAATGCTCAGATAGGGCAGATAGGGCACTTGCCGTATGCACAGCCAACCCAGGTTCTATTCCTGACATCCCATATAGTTCCCTGAACACTACCAGGAGTAATTCCTCAATGCAGAGCCAGGAATAATCCCGATCATCATTTGGTGTGACCCCAAAACAAAAATTTTAATAAAAACTTCCATTTTTTAAATTTTTATCAAAACATTATGTTGAATTTACTCATTTTTGTCTTTTGGAAAATCAGGTTTAAAAAAAAAAATCTTTACCTTTGGAAAGTCTTTTTTATTTAATGTGTATTAAACAGCTACTGAAGTTAACATTACCATTTAAACAGAGAACCTGTAGATTTACATTACATAAAAGTAACTAATTTTTCTTTTTTCTTTTTTTTTTTTTTGCAGGCAGCTATTTTCATCACAAGCTTTTCTACAAAGTCAGAAAGTGCACAGTTTTTTCCAGTCCTTATCATCAGACGCGCTCCACAGCCTCAGTAAGCATTGTGTAGTCCTTGAAGACCCCTGTTATGTGCCAACTCTGCCTTCCCCTACCTTCTTGGAGGGGGCTGGCATTTGTAAGCCAAGATATATACACTAGCTTATTTTCCTAATTTTTGTTTTTTACTGAATTTTAACACTGCTGTCGAAGAAAATTATTTGTAACAAAACAGACTGATTTCAAGCTAGTGGGCCAACTGTGTTTGAAAGTCATTGACATCCCAAGTCCTTTAGTTCTTCACAGAGCTGCTCTGCCAGGAGCAGCAGGACATGAGATAGTGTTGCTAGTGTGCTGTTCACCCCTTCAAATCTCAGATCTGGATCTGTGGCTTTTCTTTCCTCACTCATCTCCTAGATTCTGGCCAGTAAAGGATGGCCACTCTAAACAAGGGATTCCCCCTTTACCCAGTCCTCACCAGTGTTCCTCACTGTCAGATCTCTTCATTGGTTATTTGCCAACCCTTGATTTTCTAGGTTCTCACCACATTACTAATCTATCCCAGGATTATTTTAGGGATAAGTTGATTATTGATTCCTCATTCAGAAACGTATGTTCCCCTGGTTCCTTTTGCCTTAGTATTTAGCATTCATCACAGTCTGCCTTATTTACATTTTGTTTTAGCTTCTTGGTACTCAACCAGCTTTTCATTAATATTTCACTACTAACATTGGTAGGTGCTGTTGGAGAATTTCTGTTGATTTGAAATGTTGATGCAGCACTGAAGTTTGTGTTAATTAAACCACATACAACTGTGGACCACCAGTGGTATGGTACGCACTGACATCAGCATTAGTAGCAAGTGTCTATTTTTTAACAGTCATAGTTCCTGAAAGGGGAAAAAATGCTTATTTTTAATCAGGTGAAAGATGAAAGATAAAAGATAAAATATTTAATGGGTATTATAGCAGGTTAACTTCTAATATTTTTCTTATTTGAATTTGAGTATGTACAAACACACATGCACTTTAGATATCTTAAACCAGGGATCTCAAACTCGTGGGCCATTTGCAGCCCTCCGTACAACATTTTGTGGCCCGCGGCCGGCCTTCAAATACTGCAGTATTCTCGATTATTCACTTACCGAATAATCGCATTAAACATTCGCGTACCCCGAGCAGTTCCATTCGGGGTATGCAAATGTTTAATGCGATTTTTTTTCTTACTAATGCGATTTTTTTATTGCGAATATTCGGTAAGCAAAATCCCTTATGCGGCCCTGCCTCACCCCGACTTTGCCTCCTGCGGCCCCCAGGTAAATTGAGTTTGAGTACCCTGTCTTAAACAGATACATAGGAACTAGAATCAATGACATCTCATGACTAGTTGACTAAAACCAAAACAAATAACTTCATAATTAGCTTCATGTTTGACAGTGGCAATAACTTTATAAAAGAGAATCCAGTCTTTTTTCAGTGTGTAGATTTAGCAATTAGTATTTTTTTCTTGAACCATTTCAAATACTTTTTAATGACTATACAATGCATCTTTTCTACAAAGGCATCTAAGTACAAAGTTAAGCTTTTATTCAGACTAAAAGCCTTCTCTGGAACACTTACCCAAGTAGTTAGTGAATAAATAATAGAAATCTCATCTTGAGAGCTTGGCATTATTTAAATTACATCAGCATTTCTAGAGTAGTTTTTTTTTTTTTTAAGATATAAACTATTGTGGAAAAACTGCATTAAAACATTTGTCTTTGGGCCCGGAGAGATAGCACAGCGGTGTTTGCCTTGCAAGCAGCCGATCCAGGACCAATAGGTGAGCTATTCTGAGCTGACAGCCAGGAGTAACCCTGAGCATTGATGGGTGTGGCCCAAAAACAAAAACAAAAACAAAACAAAAAAACATTTGTCTTGAGGATGGAAAAATCTGGTCAGGATAATGATTGTGGAGGTCCAAATGGTTTCACCCAGGAATACAGTGTTACAGATAATTTGCCCTTAAATCCATAACTCTGTTGAAAAAAACTTGTAGGTTCTACCTCCCCCGTTGCCCCTTAAGAGAAAGGAACATTCCAAACCCTGACAACTGAAAAAAAATTAAGTGACTTAGTCTTGAACTCTTTGCACTGGTTTGTAAAAGGAGAAGTAGTCCATTGCAATCAAAATATATGTCATATATAATAGGCCGGTGCTGACCCGCAAATGGGTAGCAAATGGGTAGCTACTGAGCTGTAAAGGAAGAAGGAAAACTGAGTAGGCAATGAGAGACTTTGTTGCAATTTACCATTGCAAAAGTAAGGATTTATGCCAAATTAGAAGCTCTGAAAAAAAGACAACCTTGTGGGTTCTAGTTTGCAATGGCTACATGAAGCAGCCTTCTTGGGAAGACTGACCAGGTGTCCTGTCACTTGTTTACACAGCCTAAGAGACACTGGGGTGGTCCTTAGTGGAGGATGCTTCACTGTAATCCCCAATCTTAGGCTCTAAACAGAAGCGTATGTGATTGAGGCTCTATAGTAGGCCAAGTTCTCTGGTGTCCAGAAGAATCCATAACTCCAAAAAGTGGCACTTTTACAAGGTTTAATATGATGAATTTAGACATGGTGGCCAAAAAGTGGCTCATTCCCTATACTATGATAGAGTCAAATATGTACCCAATTATGTACCTCTGGACTAATGGCTCATTTCAAAGGCCCTCAAAGCCTGCCCTTTCTGAATTCTTGCTCCCCATCTCATTCCAATAAATCTTGCTTCCTAGAAAGACTGAAAAAAGGCTTCACACACCTCTTGGTACCTCTCTCATGTGCATTTAAAGAGGATGAGATATGACACCACTTCCCTGATGCTGTGCCTCCTGTCCTGCTTTGGTACAAGTCATCTTGTTTTCTTACAAGCAGGCTCTAGTCAGATGTTCTTAGCTGAATGAATTCTCACATTAATCTTTTTTGAAGGAAAAGTACCACATTTTAAAAGTTAATTTGGGGGTTTTGGGGCACTCCCTGCAGTACTCAGTAAGCCAGCCTACTCCTGGCTTTGTGCCCAAGGATCACCCATAGCAATGCTGGGGTGGAAGATCACATGTGTTAGGGATTCAGCCTCGATTGTCTTCGTGTAAGGCTTGTGTCTTTCATCTTGTACCTCTCTGATCCATCATTACGTGTGTTTTGCTATAATTTTCCTAAAAAGTTAAATACTTCTTCCAGATAACCTACAACCATCTCTGATATTAGAACACTTAAAAGAAGACAGCTCGGAAGCTTCAAGTCAAGAAGAAGGTAAACATTGGCTCAAAAATAGACTCTGCCTCACATTGCTATAGGGATAGTGAAATAAAGGAGCTGAGAAACAAGAACTTGACAGATAGCATTACTAATATAGGAAATATTACTAATATAGGAAAAGAAACTATTCAGTAAGTGACTGACTTTCCAATTTAAAAGAAAACAATTCCTGTCTCTGTCATGCATGAATATTTTAAGTGAATATCAAGTATGTAACATACTGTAATATGTAAAACGTAAAATGTAGCCATTTACATTTTAATAGTCTAGGAAGAGGTTTTATTGAACAGGACATATTATGACCTTTGGCGTGACCTTCTTTCAAAGACAATGTATTAGCCACACAGAAGAATTTTAGGCAGAGAAAACACCCAAGTTGTAGAAAGATTCTTCTTAAAGTCAGTGGCACTGTTGACAAAAAATAAAGCAGAAGGTGGAAAAAACCTGAATGGCTATTCAGTGGGATTTCACCTCATATTTAAAAACTGTACTGTCATATTCTTATCAGACTGGTAACACAGTTTTAAATCTATTATGAATGTAAAATAATGGGAACTCTCATCTGCTGGTGGTGGCAATGTAAATTTATAAAACTATGAACAAAAATGTGATCCTCTACAAGGATGTTGGAGAAAACAAATTTTATGCTTTTTCCCAGCAATTCTGCTTCTATAAAAATTGTCCATTTGAGGGGCCAGAGAGATAGCAGTAGGGTGTTTGCCTTGCATGTAGCTGACCCAGGACAGATGGTGGTTTGAATCCCAGCATCCTATATGGTCACCAAATCTGCCAGGAGTGATTTCTGAGTGCAGAGCCAGGAGTAACCCCTGAGTGCTGCTGGGTGTGACCCAAAAAATATGTCCATTTGCTTGCAACAAGGACAGAAGATAACCTGGATATATACTTCTCAAAATTGAATTATAAACAAGTTGTTGCATATTCATGTATGTGACATTTAAAAGGCACATTCTATGTATGTGAAAGCCATCACTAGATTGTTGCAATTAGTTCATCTCTTTTGGAGAGAAGGGGAAGGACTAGGTTGTTTCTATTATACTTGGTTTCTTAAAGTTAGGGAGGTCAATAGTAGGAGGAGTGTTCCTTACTTTGATAGTCCTGTGTTTTGTATTTTATAATTGAGACATTTTCAATAACTAAAACCCCCAATTGAACAGTAATAGTTTATTCCTGAAAAACTTATAATAGTCTGGGACAAAATTGAGTTGCTCTTAGGAACCAAAGTTCAGTTTATCACAATTTGAAGGAATTTTCTGTGTTGAAAAATAATTGTTCTTCCTATAATGTGTTAGCTTCTGTTATGTTTACATATACTTCATTCTTTAAGCATTGGAACAAGCACCTGGGCTAATTTGTTTTTCCTCTACTCTAGATGTTTTACAGCACACTGTAATCCACAAGAAGCATACTGGGAAAAGCCCTGTTACGAAGTAGGTGTCTTATTCTTAAAACATAGTATCTGTGCATTTTTAATTTAATGTAATTACCAATAACATTTGGCTGTGATGCCATAGTTCTTTGTTTGTTAATTGTCCCATTGTATTTCCTTTTCTCCTTAGAAGTTCTCTAATGCATATTTGCTTAAAAATTAAGCTTAGTCAGGGCCGGAGAGATAGCATGGAGGTAGGGCATTTGCCTTCCATGCAGGACAATGGTTCAAATCCTGGCATCCCATATGGTCCCCCAAGCCTGCCAGGAGTAACCCCTGAGCGCTGGTGGGTGTGACCCAAAAACCAAAAAGAAACAAAAAAAATTAAGCTTAGTGTTCTGGGGCCTGAGCAAAATACTATAGCAATAGGGCACTTACCTTGCACATTGCTACTGAGTTTGGTCCCCGATACCATTTGGTCTCCAGAGCCCTCTAGGAGTAATTCTTGAACACAGAGCCAGGCTTAAACTTTGAGCATCACTGGGTGTAGCCCAAAAAAACAGAAAATAAAAAATAAATTTAAATCTTAATAATCTGAATAATATACCTTAGTTTGTACAACTTCCCAGACCACCTGAAAACTAGGTTTCTATAACTTCTTTTATCTTTTCAGTTTATATATAACTCAGTTTATAGCCATTTATTTTGATTCTTTTATATGTTATGCTTTGTAATTTCTTATTTTGCTGCTGATTTGACTTTTTCCATTCCCTTGTTCTTTACATCCACTGATCCTTTTCTAATTGAAGAATCCTGCTTTTCTATGTCATACCAATCAGCAATGGATTTTCTTTGTGTTCATTAAAAAAAAAAATAAAAACTAGCATTCACTTTAAAATGATATTTCAACTCATGGAAATTGTAATTTCACCATCTTTGATCATATCCTCACTGCCCAGCTTCATTTTCTGCTGCAAGTTACATGATTTCTCACCCAATAGAGACTCAAGTATAAACAAGACTCAACTCTATTGTCCCACCTTAGCCCGAGTACTGTTCCAGTACTTTTCCACCTTACACTCACTCAGGCCCAGCAATTGCCTCCCTGGCCTTTTTGGAAGCCTAGTCCCTAAGTGTAGAGGGCACCATTTCCTACTAGGGTCAGCCTTCATCTGATGGAATAGAGGTATAGCAGTGGCTTGGCTTCCTACCTTTGGGAGATAATCCTGGGAGGTCCCAGTAGATTTGACCTTCTATTGCTATTCTATGCCCACCTCAGTAATGGACTGTCCTTGGTTTTCCTGCTTTGTTGTCCTTACTCTGCTCCTGCTTCTATGGGGACTGCTTCTACCTAGTTCTCTTGCTCCCTCTGCTGAGACTTCCAAGTACTTACAGGGAATATTTTTCACTTTGGCCCACTTGGCTGAAGTGTTTCTGCATTCTTATTTTTCTCCCCTCTCAGTATTACATTCTATTTTCTTCTGATCAAAAAGTAACCTCTTTATGTTTTCCATGCATTGAGCTCTTAATTTTTATTTTAGATTTGAAATTGTGATTTTTTTTTTGGTTTTGTTACTGTTTTCTAGTACAATTACAGAATTCTAATCTTACAGTCCTTGACCATGTTAAGCATTAAAAGCACTGTTAGGAAAAGGTTTTGTCCAGTAGCTTCTTTCTCTAGATTCTCTTTAGTTATCTTCTGTTGTCTGTGTCTTTAGGTTTTTACTCAGGTCATACTGTCCCTTAAAGTGTGTTAGAAACAGAACTTCACAATTTTTGCAAGGCAGTAGTCTTGACTCAGCTTTGAGTGGTGTAGGAGAATCATAGGTTGGATTCTAAAGAGAAATGGGCGTTTATTGTTTATTTTCTTTAAGACAGGTAATAGTTAGCCTGTCTTAGTATGTGCTTTTTTTCTCCCACATAGTTTCATTTTTATTTTTTCAGAGCTATCTCTTCCATTTTATAATAAACTCATTCTAAAGAAAAGGCTTCTGCTGTAGCTTCAATGTGATATAGTAGTAATTATTACTTGCCCTCAATTTATTATAATGTGACAAATTAGGACACATTTTTATGTTTGTATAAATTTTATTTTCACAGCACTATTGGTACGAGTTGTTCTCCATTGGATGGGCTTGCGATACAGTATTCTGAACAGAATGGAATTGTGGACTGGAGGAAGCAAGACTGTGCCAGCATGCAGCACCCAGAGCACTGTGTGGCCTTGATCGACCAGCAGGTATGTGGGGACTGTATTTGTGCCTTTGCTGTGCTTTTGCTTACCTTGAGAAAGGCAAGTATTATGTCTGTATATCTTGGAGAAGCAAAGGTTTGTTGGTCTAAACTTTGCCTCGAGTAAGAAAAAAAATTTAGATTAGTTTCTGTAGGTGGTAGGTGTTTTGGTTTTTTTTTGTTTTTGTTTTTGTTTTTGTTTTTTTGTTTTTGGGCCACACCCGGTGGTGCTCAGACGTTACTCCTGGCTGTCTGCTCAGAAATAGCTCCTGGCAGGCACGGGGAACCATATGGGACACTGGGATTCGAACCAACCACCTTTGGTCCTGGATCGGCTGCTTGCAAGGCAAACGCCGCTGTGCTATCTCTCCAGGCCCTCTGTAGGTGTTTTTAATGGGTGAGGGCACTGGTTGTTTGTTTGGCTGTGGGATTGAACTCAAGCAAGGTATTACACATGTAAGATAAGTGTTCTGTAGCTGAACTTGGTCCTTTGTCTTTAGGTTACTTTATGGGGTGGGGGGTGGGGTGTTTCATACCTGGCTATACTCAGGGCTTACTCCTGGCTCTGCACTCAGAAATTACTCCTGACAGTTCTCAGGGATCATATGGAGTGCTGAGGATTGAAGCCAGGCTTGTGCATGCAAGGCAAGCACCTTGCCTGCTGTATCATCACTCTAGCTCCTCTTAGGTTACTTTTATTGCTATGTACTATAAAGTACATTTTAATGTCGCACCAAAAATATTTATTCTAGGTAGTGGTATGTTGTACCAAAATATCTGCTTGTGAAAGAATTGATCACATTTTAGTCACTCTTGCTATCAGTGATGAATTTTGAAACATTTTCTTGTGAATAGTTGTGCTAATATACTGACACTCCTGAATGTGCTCAGGAAATGCTAGGACTTGTTGGAATCAGAGCAGAATGCACTGGAGCATGTTTAGGCCACCCCAAAGGGGCACACATGACAGTGAAGAAGAGAAAAACAGAGGTTTGTTCCTCCTTTGGGATAAAGGGATGGATTGGGAAGGGTGCTTGGGGGCTGGGAAGGGAGTTGTCTATTAAGATCAAAGACAAGTATTTTTACTTGTCTCTAAATGTCATTTTGGGGTAGTGGTAGAGGAGGAGCTGCCTTCCCTTCTCTAGAGCATGAAGTTGGTGACCTGACTTTCATTTGTAGTCAGCACTCAGATTTAGATGTTGACCTGTGCTGAGATACCTTCATATGAACTGAAGCATTGGAGCTTATTACCTTCTACTGATTCAGTCCCTGTTTTAAAAATCTCTGCCTGCAGCTGTTTTTAGTGACCAGATTGCTTGGTGTTAGTGTTGCCAACCTAAGAGTTGTTTGAAGAAAGTGGAAGTAGACAGATAGCAAACAACCAGTTCCTTGATGGTATTTTATTTTGTGGTTAGAAGAATACAAGTTTATTTTCAAACAGACTAGAAGGGCTGGGAGATGACCCAGGTGCTACAACATATGCCTAGTGTATGGAAGACTGAGTTTGATCACCATCACCACATGGCCCTAGCACTGAACCCTGTGGCACACACCAGCAGATCAGCCATCATTAGGAGTGCCTATATTTGTTTGGGTTTTGTTTTGTAGCCATACCTGGCTGTGCCAAAGACTTAACTCCTGGCTCTATGCTAAGGGGTTAAAGGATCACTCTTAGTGTTTGCTGGGTACCTAGTGTTTGCTGCCAGAGATTTTAACTGGAGGCAGCTGTCTGTTAGGGAAGCACTTTCAACCCAACCCTGTATAATATATCTCTTCAGTCCCTAACCTTAAATTTGTTTTGGGGGGAGAGTCTGCGTCACACCTAGCATTGCTCATAGGTTACTACTCCTGGCTTTGAGTTCAGGGAGCATTCCTGGCAGTGTTCGGTGGGCCATATGGGATGCCAGGAATTGAACTCAGGTTGGCCATGCGCAAAGAAAATGCCCACCTGTCTGCCCTCCCAACCTTAATTTTTGGTTTTTGGGTCACACCTGGCGGTGCTCAGGGGTTACTCCTGGCTGTCTGTTCAGAAATAGCTCCTGGCAGGCATGGGGACCATATGGGACACCGGGATTCGAACCAACCACCTTTTGGTCCTGGATCGGCTGCTTGCAAGGCAAACACCGCTGTGCTATCTCTCCGGGCCCCCCAACCTTAATTTTTTAAAGCAAAATAGAAAATGTTTTCTTATATTTATTATTTGTCATTGAATCCACATTGTAGTATTTCAGGTTGGTAACTTAAAATTCCAAACTAGGGAGATAAGATGCTTTGCATGTGGGAGGCTGGATTCAATCCTTGGTCCTGCTTAGTCTCTTAAGTTCTGCTTGGGAGCAACTCCTAAACACTGAACCAGGATTGAATAGCCCCTAAGCAGTGCTGGTTGCCCCTTACTCATTGCATATATTGGGACCCACAGAGATGTTTTAAGGTCCAGAGTACATGCTTTGCATATGGGATGCCATAGTGCAATGGTGCCATGGCCTCTGAGCCAAGAGTAGCATCTCCCCATTTCCCCCTCATGTCTCTGAGCATTGCTTCATGTGGTACAAAAACAACAGTAATTATAACTTTGAAGTACTTAAAGGCACATATATGCCTTGTATGCACAGGGACTCCAGTTCAATCCCTTCACCAACTAGCCTCCCTAAGCACCTCCGAGTATAATCCTACAGACCTCTAAGCACCACCTGGTGTGAAGGGCAGTTTCCAGCACCCCTAGATTGAAGCAGTACCTCATCACTGGGCCTAAACATTGAAGCACACAGGTTGGCTGGCTGAATATCCCCAGGTGTGATCTCACACCCCCTAGGTGCTGTTGGGTGGCCCTCACCAATAAATTTGGGAATGAACTTGTTATATAGCTGGGAATATATTACCTAGATGCTTGTTACCAGAGTAAGAGCATCCCTATGTTTGGATTATATAGTTAAGCATATTCATTCTGTTGTCTTTTTATTTCCATTAGCACTCAACTGAAAAACGAAGTTTATCTTCAATGAATAAGAAGAAAGGAAAGCCACAAATAGAAAAGTAAGTGTGCTGCAGTGTTTTCAATAGCATACTTGGTAAGAGAAGGAATCTTGGAGCATTTGGTTGTGGTCTAGGTCTAGTTTATGTAGTATAAATTGTTTTCAGCAATTTTCTTTATATTTGTATATCTGGGCTTTATGTTTTTTTTATTTAGAATAATATACGTATAGCTGCTTAAAGCTCGTAAAATACTTAGTTTATAGGGCAAAACTAAGAATTTGTACTAGGAATGTTGAATATCTTATGAATTTTTGTTTGTTTTGGGGCCACACCTGTCATGATGACGCTCAGGGGTTCCTCCTGGCTATGTGCTCAGAAATTGCTCCTGGCTTGGGGGACAATATGGGACACCAGGGGAATCGGACCACGGTCTGTCCTGGGTCAGCTACGTGCAAGGCAAACGCCCTACAGCTTGTGCCACTGCTTAAGCCCCATGAGGTTTTTTTTTAATTTTGAAACTTTTGAACAGAATTTTATAATGTGCATAATGTGTTTTCTAGAGGACCTTATTCAAAGTATTGGTGGTTTGTTTTTTGCTTCAGAGAGAAAACTAAAACTGACAACAGATTGACTAGTAGAATAAATGGTATTCGACTCTCTGCTCCTCAGCATGCCCATGGGGGGCCCGTGAAAGGTGAGAAAATTCTTCCTGGATAAGCCAGCCCCTGCATGTGGCCCACGGGTCTCCATACAGTACTGGCCTGTATACAGTACTCCATACACTACTGTGAAGTAGTTTCTGAATTTATCAGCTTTGAAATCACAGTGGGGCTGATTTAGCAAAGGGGATACTACTAGCAGCAGGCGCTTCCTTTGCAACTGTCAGATTGTCCTATCCCATGCTTCCCCACAGTGCTCCCTCGCAGTTTCCTTCTGCAGCCTGCCTTTGTACCCCAGCAGAGAGCCACATCCCCTTGCAAGCTGGTGTACATCTGATGGAGTGTCATGTTTTAAATCTTTGTCACTAGTCACTAGTTTATAGTGACTGTCCTTATAATGGAGTCTTACTGTGAATTGGGCCGGTAGGACCCTCCCTCATGATCCTGCTGCACTAGATTTGTAGGCTGGTGGCGACCAACTCTTAGTTTAACGTCTTTTTTTTGTTTTCTTTTATTGTTTCTTTTTCTTTTATTTCTTCCTTTTAAGATTATATTTTACTGAACATTGTGGTGCTGTAAGTTTTCTTTATTTTCAGGTGAAAGGGTTTGGGTTTAGTTGACTTTTTTTTTGGGGGGGGGGTCACACCCAGAGGCCACTTGGGTTACTCCTGGCTCTGTGCTCAGAAATTACTCCTGGCAGGCACGGGGGACCATATGGGATGCCAGGATTCGAACCACCATTTGTCCTGGATCCAGCTGCATGCAAGGCAAACTCCCAATTGCTGTGCTATCTCTCCAGCCCTGGGTTTAGTTGAGAAGTACAATTTTATGCTGATTCATTGACAACTTTTCTGTTAAGTTTATCTTTGTCATAAAGGTACAAAAGAGCAGAAGTTCATAGGACCAGAAGACAGTTGTCCTTGATTGCACCTAAACATATTTGATGACTAGGGACTGATGCCACAAAGAAGAATTTGTTGTAATTTTAAGTTTTATTCTGTTGTTGGTACATTCTCTTGTGCAACATCAATAACTTAAAAAATACATATATGTGCCTAGGGATAGAGCACTAGCACAACTGGGAGGGCATTTACCTTGAACACAGCCAACCCAGATTCGATCCTCAGGATCCCATGTGGTCCCTCCAGCCCGCAAGGAGTGATTTCTGAGCATAGAGCCAGAAGTAAATCTGAGCACCACCAGGTGTGGCCCAAAAGCCAATATATATAATATACATGTATATATGCATAAATACATGCACATTGGGAAGCATCCTCCCAAGCAATATTCAGTTGCCTAGAGACTTCCACCTTTTCTAGCTGGCCACTAAGCCTAAGGATGTGAAACTGGTCAAGCTCAGCCAGCACCAGGGCTGTCCCCAGTGATGCTCAGGGGCCTTCAGGGCAACACATGGTAGTTGTGGAGTCAGAGGAACAGATATTGAGTCTCTGACTCCTGGTTGTCACCCGTCCCAGATGCATTTTTTATGGAAGCTTGTTTTTAAACTTATGTGTTATTCAAAGAGACTGAAAATTAATTGGCAAGTGAAATAGGTCACATTTCACTAAAATAAAATCATCTGCCCAGAGTGTGAGACAGCTCAAACGACTGGAGCTCCTGCTTTGCAGGCTGGAGCCCCCAAGTTTGATTTCCTGCACTGAATGGTCGCCATCAACACCAAGCATCAAGCTGGGAGTAACAGTTGAGCATCGCAGGCTTTTTACCCAACTCCCCCCAACCCCTGACCCAAGATCACCTGCCCAGGTTATTGAATCATTTGAATCACCTGCGCTATTGTAGGGAAAACGGGAAAAGCCCATGTGGTTTGTGAGTACATTGTCATGTTTCACTGTCTTTGATGTTTCCTTTGGCATGAGCAACTAGGGAAAGGAGGGAAAGCTAAATATAGACAGTAAAAGGTCTCTGAGCAAGCTAATGGGAAGTGGCTTCTGCTAGATTTCCATGTCTATTCTTTCTCCTCATCCACGCTCTCTGCTGTCCCATTTTTGTGTTTTGAAGTGTGCCCCAGTTGCCTGGGAAGTACTTAGCTTTTAGCTAGACTTCGTTCATTCTACCCCTCCCCCACTCATCTCATGTAACTAGCCTCACCATGCTCAGAGATTAAGCCTAAAGCTATGCTCTTGGAGCCCAAGGGCCATTCCTGCCATTTTTTTTTTTTTGGTCATTCAGGCCAGCAGTTCAGTGATGCTTGGGCCCTACAGTGCTAAAATTATCTGGTTCACCCAGTGGTGACCTCCAGGGCTACACCTAGCTGTGCTTAGGGATCATGTACTGGGGATGGAACCAAGACTGGCAGTGTGTATTAAGATCCTTGTTTTAAGTCAGTAGCTGTGCCAGTTGTTGGGTTTGGAGAAATGAATGGGGCACTTCTCTTAGTGTGGGCAAGCTCAAGACCCATGTCTTAGGACTCTGGACTCTGTCCCCTGTGCACTCTGTCCCTCCCATTCAGTGTGTACTTGGCCTCAGAGCAAAATTGAATATTGCCAGGGGAGCATGAAACTTGGAACTACTCAGGCATAGTTAAACTTAGTGGGAATTTTTACAGTCAATTTTTGAGTTCCTTGAAAGTGAATTTTCAGGGCCGGGCGGTGGCGCTAAAGGCAAGGTGTCTGCCTTGCCAGCACTAGCCTAGGACGGACCACGGTTCGATCCCCCGGTGTCCCATATGGTCCCCCAAAGCCAGGAGCGACTTCTGAGTGCATAGCCAGGAGTAACCCCTGAGCGTCACTGGGTGTGGCCCAAAAACCAAAAAAAAAAAAAAAAAAAAAAGAAAGTGAATTTTCACAAGCTCTAAGGAGCAACTTGATATTATTGGACAGACCACACAGAATCTTGGCTCTTAATTTTCCCCTGATCCTCACTCCGACCTCATTCTGGAACACTTCCAGTGGTGAGGGGACCACTCCTGGCTGTGATAGAGGTGACTCCCTGTGCTTAAGAGGACCATGTAGTGCTGGGATTGAACCTGGACCTCCTGCTTGCAGAGCTTAGCCCACTGAACTCTCTTCAGTAAAACATTTCGTTTTGGGGCCACCTCAAGCTGTGCCCAGAGCTTATTACTGGCTCTGTGCTTAGGGATCACTCCTGGCGGGCTCAGGGCACCTCTGATGCTGAGGATTGAGCCCAGTTTGGCCTCGTGCAAGGCAAGTGCCCTACCTTGTTTGCTATCTCATCAGCCCGTGGTTCAACTCATTGAGTTTTTAAAGTTAGTAAAATCAACTTGTTCCTTTGCCTTTATTTTAAGAACATACTATCTATTTTCTATTAAAATTGTGATGTTAAAATGAACTTGTATTTAGGTCAGGGACTGGCTTTTGGGGGCATGTAGAACTGATTAACTACTACCTCATTTCTAATGGTTCAATTCAGAAATTGATTGAACTGCTTACCATGATTTTTGAAAAATAGAACTGTTGTTTGTAGATGTGAATTTGGACCTTGGATCTGGACATGACACTTGTGGAGAAACATCCTCAGAAAGTTACAGTTCTCCATCCAGCCCACGACATGACGGAAGAGAAAGCTTTGACAGTGAAGAAGAGAAGGACAGAGGTTTGCTCCCTTTTGGGGTGAAGGCATTAGGGAGGGTTGCTATAGAGCTTAGGGGCGGGGGAAGGAAATGGGTGTTGTCTGTCCAAATCAGACGTAGTTCACCCTCTGTAAATGTCATTATTGGGGTCTAGAGAGGTAGTACAGTATGTAGGCCACTTACCTTGGATCTGGCACCCTATGTGGTTCTCCGACCCTGGTTAGGAGTTCTGGGAAATGGGTCCATTGAATGAGGAGTTTGCTGCTTAGATGAGAATGACGTCATATCTGGCAGTACCTTGCTTACACAACTTCCAAACTGCTGGTCCGCATCACATGATCTAAGTTGAATCTTGGAAGTTCCTAGGCCTCCTGCATTTTGACCTTGTGCTGCTTGCTGGGCCACCCAGATTCTGAGAGCAGAGCTTCTGGGGTGCCCTCTCTGGCTCTGGTGCTGCCACTGTAGATATTTCAAAGCCACCACTCTTTCTGGGGAGGGAATTTTGGAATCTTCTCAGTGTGTCTCTCGTTCTGTCTGCATGTAACACTGCTTCTTTGGATCTGCAGCTTCCTTCTGAAAGTCCCAGGGCCAGAATGAAGGGGGAGATTTGAAGGAAAGAATGTTTATGCTTCCCAGAATAGACCTACTTCTGGGTCCCCCTTACCACTGTACCAGATTCTATGAAGCAACGGTCTGCTCTCTAACTGAAAGTGGCTGTCTGGCCTTTGTTGACTTCATTAGAATGTATCTGTGTGCCCCAGTACTTGACAGCAGAGGTCAAGTCCCAGGCCTATCTGGGAAACAAGCCTGTTTTTCAGTAGGTTGTCACATAGTGACTAACAACCTTTCCTTACAAAAGGCCCACTTAAAGCCAGCAGAGAGGAATTCCTCCACTGTGATGAAAAGTAGCATCAGTCAGTTGTAGTTTGAGTGAATGAAAAGTTTGCTTTAAAGACCTGTGGCTTTGTTCTTGTTTGTAACGAGGGTTTGTTTTTGTTTTTTGATACTGCACTCAAAAGTCAGTGCAGAAAAAAAGGGATAAAACCCATTTGAATAACTGAATCCTGAAAATGTCTAAAAACATTTGGCATTATTTAAATTTTTTTTAAATCCAGGGGCCAGAATGGCAGTACAGCAGATAGGGCACTTGCTTTGCATGTGTATGTGACCCAATTTTGATTTCCAGCACCCCGTATGGTCCCCTGAGCACCACCAGAGTGATCCCTGAATGCAGAGCCAGGATTAATACCTGTACAATACTGGGTGTGGTGCAAAAAGCAAATAAAATTAAAGTTCAGTTCAGACAGAAATTTTTTTAAATGAAAAAACGTATTTTGAAGTTAAGGGGACACTGGTCTGTGTTTGGGAAACCATGTGGGATGTTCAGGATCAAACGTGGGGCAAAACATGCACTTACGCTCTTTGATCCACCTCTTTAGTCCCTAAAAATGAAAAATTTTAACTTGAAAATATTATAGCTTCTTTTTGGACCTTAAGTTATTTTATCTATGGGCCGGAGTGATAACACAGTGATAGGGCATTTGCCATTTCCTGGGTTCAATCCCTGGTCCTCAGAGCCTGCCAGGAGTGATTTTTGAGGCCAGAGCTAGGTGCAACTCCTGAGCACCACCAGGTATTTCTCAGTCCCACCCCATCCCCCCAAAAAGAAAAAGATACTTTATTTTTACTTATACGGTGATAGAAATAAGCTATAAAGCTTTACATAATGATTGGGCACTACGTGTTTTGCAAAGCTTAGCAATAAATACCCCACTTCCTAGTGACCTTTGTGCTAGAATAATGATGTGCTCATTCAGCGGCCCTGCCCTCCAGTAATATGAAGCGGTTACATAACTATCACTGTGATACTCGCAGTGTTAGACTTAAAGAAAACTAGAGTAGGTAAGAGATTTCCCATACACCTCTCCCCTCCCACACATGATCTCTGTACAGTGATCATATCACCCTGCAGAGATGAAGCTTCATGGACACCTCATAATCTAGAACCCCTGGCTTCCCTAGAGGTCACTCTTGTCTCACACCTTCATTGGTTCGCACAAGTGTACCCTGATATTATCCGTCATTTCACACCCTATAGGCTTGTCCTCTCTGCAAGTGCTCTGCCTCCCTCCCATCCCCATGGCCATCTTTTCCCAGTCTCCATGAGTTTGCCTTTTTCAGCATCTTCTTGTGTTAATCACATAGTGTTGATCCCAAGTAGTAAGTCAGCCTAAAAGATCAGCTTGGGGTGGGTGGGAAGCCATGAAAGCACATTGACCCAAATTCGAGACAAGTTGTGATTCAGTTTCAGAGAGCCAACAGAACTGGCGCTGGCACTGACTCACTGACACTGTTGTTCCCCCTTCCCTCCTGCAGATACAGACAGCAATTCCGAGGACTCTGGGAATCCATCCACACCCCGGTTTTCAGGCTATGGTCCTGTCAGCCAGACGGTTAATGTCAAGCCCCCTGTTCCGGTGGCCTTAGGAAGTGACAGCGGCGGCCTTCTAGAAGATCCCTTGCACTCGCCCAAGTACCAACATATCTCCTTCATGCCAGCTTTACACTGTGTCATGCACAATGGTGCCCAGAAGTCCCAAGTTGTGGTTCCTCCACCCAAGCCTACAGACGGCAAACCCCTTGGCATGCTGGTTCCAAGCCCCATCGCACTCTCTGCCGTCAGGGAGTCTGTGAACTCAACCCCCACGGGGCTCCTCACCCCTACTGCTTCTCCAGGAGAGTCAGAGAAGCACCTGGAATTACTGGCGTCCCCTTTATCCCTGCCCTCTACCTTCCTCGGGCATAGCAGTACCCCAGCTTTGCATCTGACCATCCAGAGGCTGAAGTTGCCCCAAACTGGGTCTTCGGAGAGCTGCACAGTGACCCCCCCGCAGCCGCCCTCTGGGAGTCTGAGCCTTGGCTCCCCAAACACTGCCTTCATCCCCGTCCATAGCCCTGGGAGTTTTCCAGGCTCTCCTGTAGCCTCCACGGACCCCCTCCCAAAGCCTGCGGCCCAGGTCGTTGGACTCAATCAAATGGTGCCTCAAATGGAGGGAGCCACAGGGTCCATCCCTCAGCCTACCAATGTGAAGGTAGTCCTTCCGGCAGCCCAGCCACCAGCTTCCTACACCTTACCCGGCTCCCCACTTGCAGCCGGCGTGCTGCCCAGCTCTAGCGGCAGTGTGCTGAGCACCACGGCCCCGGCCTCCCAGCCAGCCGCTGCTGGCCTGAGTCAGGCCTCCGCCACAGCTCCTCCTGCAGTTCCCACACACACCCCTGGCCCTGCCCCTAGCCCCAGCCCGGCTCTGACCCACAGCACTGCGCAGAGCGAGAGCACGTCTTTCATCAGCGCTGTGGGGAACACGAACACTAATGGGACAATGCTTCCACCCCAGCAGATGGGCTCCGGGCCCTGCGGTTCTTGTGGGCGAAGGTGCAGCTGCGGGACCAACGGCACCCTTCAGCTCAACAGTTACTATTACCCCAACCCCATGCCCGGGCCCATGTACCGAGTCTCGCCCTTCTTCACCCTGCCCTCCATCTGCAATGGCAGCTACCTCAACCAAGCACACCAGAGCAATGGAAACCAACTTCCTTTCTTTCTGCCTCAGACTCCATATGCAAACGGCCTGGTGCATGACCCAGTCCTGGGCAGCCAGGCCAACTACGGCATGCAGCAGGTGCCGGCGGGGTTTGGGCGCTTCTACCCCATGTACCCAGCACCCAGTGTCGTGGCCAACTCGAGCAGCTCGGGGCCCAAGAAGAACGGGAATGTCTCGTGCTACAACTGTGGGGTGAGCGGGCACTACGCGCAGGAGTGCAAGCAGTCGTCCATGGAAGCCAGCCAACAAGGTAACCCCGAGAGCTCCCCAAGGACTTGTTTCTGAGTGGGCCCCTCCTCCCACCTTGGCAGTCATGGTGCTTCTGTTATGGCAGAGAGAGCTGGTGGGTGTTGTGTACGGCTGTCATTCAGTATAGACACAGGTCACGCAGGACCAGGAAGTTGAGAGGAGCCGGGGTGCCGTCTAAGGACACACTTATCAAGGCACTTTCTGAGGACGCTGGCGGGACCTGGTGTGGTAGAGTCCGATCTTTTGCTTGCAGCACTTTGATTTCTAAGCTCCAACCCTGTTTCATAGAATAAGCAAAGTTTCTTAGTCCTGAAGACATAGGCGGTAGTATAGTTGGGATGTAGTTACTGTTAGTGGGTGCATAGCCTGCTGGCCTCAGGCTCTCCCATCCTGTTCCCCTTTCCTTCACAGATTCTTTAAAAAACGTTCCTATACTTGATGGGGGGGGGGGAGTTGGTGGCACCCCAAACAAGGAGAGACTCTGAAGGATGCAGGGGTGAGGGAGCTGCAGCTCCTCTTGTATTTGACTCTTGTCCTTCCACCCAGTCTTGCCCCCAAAGCTGTCTTAAAGTGGGAATGTGAACTTGGCACCTTGAAAGGAAGGTGGAGGTTGGTAGCTTTAGGTAAAACTTGAAGCACAAACTTCACAGAACTTGCTCAGCTCCTTGACCCTAGCCTGTGGCCCCGCAGCAGTGCTGCGCGTGGGGCCTCGGTGACCGGCACGCCCTGGCTGCCTGGTAGTGATGTGTGATGCTGTGCTGTGTGAGCAGTGACTTAGCCGTTCTATCTCTCCCGTTTTAGGCACTTACAGACTGAGATACGCACTTCCCCTCCCCCCTTCCAATGATACGTTGGACTCTGCAGACTGAAACAAGTAAAGCTTGTCTACTCAGCACGCTGATGTGCGGGCAGTCTTGGTGGGGAGAGGAGGGCGGAGAGGAAAGGTATTTGCTTGTGTTTCTTTGTCTACGTTTCCTAGATCTCTATGCAGTGGGGATCGACTTCATTTCTCATGTACCTATGTCCAAAACAAAAAGAATGCATTGTTTTTGAGCCTCTGGTCTCCTGGTTCACCTATGACATGTGTAATTTAAACATCCAGGCACTATCAAAAGAAACATGTGGATGTGTGCTTTTTTTTTTACACTGACTACTTGCTGTGTGCAATGTTTACTGAATCTTTAAAACTGTGTATTTGACCTTTGTGGGTTTTGTTTTGTGTTTTGTTTTTTTTTTTTGGACAACACTGGTAAGCGTGCATGTGGTTTTAAAGAAGACTTTGCTCCCTCTGCAGCTTTCTCTTTTCGGCCCTGACCTTCACTTTCCCTCCCACCCTCACCACCCTTCAGGGGCCTGCATCTCATCCCTCTCTTGTCTGCTGCACTTAGGGAGAAACAAGTGCACACATTTCACCTTGCTTTTTGGAAAAAAGGCAGCCTTGTGGAGAGAGTGAGTGAGGAGAGAGAGGGAGGAGAATGAGGAAGAGAGAGAGAAAGAGGGAGGGAGGAGGGAGAGGGGGGAGAGGGGGAGAGATAGTGAGAGAAAGAGAGAGAGGGGGGGGGAGAGAGAGAGAGAGAGAGAGAGAGAGAGAGAGAGAGAGAGAGAGAGAGAGAGAGAGAGAGAGAGAGAGAGAGAAGTGTGTGTGTGCATGTGTGTATCAGGGTCAGTGTGTCAGTGAGTCATCCAGGGCACCAGAGCAGCCAAGTGGGAGAGGATGAGGGAAGCCATTTGAACCTGACAAACCACAATGAACCAAGTGGACAAACCTTTTTCTTAAAGGAAAACCTTTTGACTTCAGCCTTGTCTAGCCTGTTGCTTCAAGAGAAAAAAAAAAATGAACAAACGTGTGTGAATGTTGTTCCTCCTGTGTGGTGTTCTGTCTGTGATGTCCCCAATATCCCGATCCCTGTAGTCCACACTGTCGTGCTCCAAGACGCTCCAGTCAAGCTGCTTCTTGCGCCACCTGGTCCAGTGTTACTGTGTTTAAAATGTGCGTGGGTCATTGCAAGACGAAAAGAAGCTCTGCCTTTCTGCAGTCAGGTATTTGTTCCTTCACTGTCTCTCACAGCACCGGTGTCCCTTCCTCATGGTTGCACATGAGGCTTGAGTGGCATGTAAAGGCAGACCCAGAGCGGGTTCAGATGGTATTAATCATGTCAGTGTCATGCCACTCGGTTAATGCTGCTGTTTGGAAAGAAAAAAAGACTTAAAGCCAATCCATGTTCTAAATTGCTTCCAGGTAATTTTTGATTTCCTAAAGTGCACTGAGGTTATCTGGAAGAGGGAGCATGTTGGGGCTGCCGTGTCCAACCGAGGAGCAGCTGCCACTGGCAGTGGTCAGGGAGAGGCTTGGGCCTCCGAGCAGAGTCCCAATGGAGCAGCCAAGCTGCTGCCACCGTTGCTCTTCTTTAGGCGCCCAACAGATCGCTTAGGCAGAAGGGAAAACTTGAAGAAAAAGAAGCCTCCTTTATTGCTTCATAGGTAGCATTTATATTTATAGCAACAATGTACATTCTAAAACTTCCTTTCAGGGGTGGGGATGACGGGGAGGATTATGGGGGGGGGGGGTCGCAAGGGTTAGATGAAAGCTTTAATTTAAAAAGAAAAAGAGTTCAAGTAAAGGAAATTATTTTGATTAAATATATTTTATTTGATCTGGGTATTTTTGGACCACATTATTAATTGTTAAGCTGCAGTTGAGTCGTTCAAGTGAGAGTTTTGATAAGCCACGTCTGGACCGCATTGTGAATCACTTGCCAGTTGTACTTTATGGAGCTTATTTTATGATTTAAAATACTGTACTGTACATAGGAGGTATGTTACCTTCTCCTTATTTGTATGTTTACCATATACTTTGATATTTGAAATGTTATGTACTGGAAAGGCCACTTATATTTCTAGAACAGATTGGATTTTATGCAACCTTTTTTTCTTGAAATTAACAGCAATAAAAAGTGAAAAACAGTTTGAGAGTTTGTGCTTTATTGCCAAGTTCGTGGAAAGGAAAACAAGCCATTGTGGCAGGGCCCAGAAATGCAGGTTCCCCGTAGCCTCTGAGGCCACACTTGTGCCCCCCAGGAGTCCCCGCCCCACTGTTGCACTGTCCACACTGACTCCTTCCTGTGACAGACATGGAAGCACCACACATTTTCACATTGACATCCCCCTCTCCGGAGCTGTTTCGTGTGTTATAAGGAAGAAGGGTACCCAGTCCCTCCTCTGACTCACCTGGGTTCCTGGCCCTGATGACCTGCTCCTGCCATCCATCCACTAACATACAGCATATGCCAGCATGGGGCAGGGCAACTGTGCGCTCCCTCCACTCGAGTTCACACACACTCCCCCCTTCTTTCTTTTCACACATGTTCTTTCCCTCAGGGCCTCTAATGAGTTCCTCCTGGGACAGCAGAAAGACTTAGCAGGGGTCTCAAACTCAATTTACCTGGGGGCCGCAGGAGGCAAAGTCGGGGTGATCCTTGAGTGCAAAGTCAGTAGTAAGCCTTGAACATTGGGGGGTGTGACCCAAAAAACTAAAACAAAACAAAAAAAGATTCCTCTAGGGCAGGGCCACAAAATGTTGAACGGAAGGTGGTTTTCAGCCTGCGGGCCGCAGTTTGAGACCCCTGACTTAGAGGAAGTCTAGTCTCTGACTGGTGCTCCTCAGTGGTCGGAGAACCCAGAGGGAACTTTGGCTCTCAGTTCCTGGGTCCAGATACAAGACTTGTTTGTTTGAAACAAGGCTGGGTACAAAGCAGTAGCACAGTGCAGAGAGTGCTTGCCATATATGCGTCCATCTTGTGTTAAGTTTTGAGGCCTGAGAAATAGTGCATTGGGTATCCGGACATTTGCTTTGCACACAGCTGACGTGAGTTTGATCTGGGTTGTTTCCATACAGTCCCCTGATCACTGCCAGGCATGGCCCACAAACAGACAAATAAACAAACATCCAAATAGGCAAACGGAGGCCTGGCTGCAGGATTAAATGCACTCACTACTGGGAGCAGAGAGCGGCAGGAAAGTGTGGCTGGGTGTCGCATAGCTCATGGGGAAGAGACAAAAAGCGTCCTCTGACGAGGGGAGGAAATGGACAGAGAACGGGTTTGCATGAGGCCACAGGACCCTGTTCACCCTTCAGATCCCTCAGTTCGGATCTTCACGGTACTCCCCTTCGGTGCTCTGGGGAAAACAGGGACCAGAATTGTTTTGACAAGGTTCCCAGAGACAGTGACATAATCTCTCTTCTTTCTTGACAGGTAGCACCTAGTTCTCAGCACCTTGCGCTGGCCTTAGTAGACCCCGTTTTCCAGTTCTTTCTTATAAAATCGGCCTCAGGCTCCAACAGCGAGTGCCTTTGGGACCCCACCCCAGGAACTCATTCATGCTGAGAGATGAGATGGGGTGAACAAGGAAAGGGGGTGCTCCAACTTGAGACCTGGTCACCACGTAAAACTGGTCCATCCCTATCCAGGGTTTGGTGGTGGTGTCTAAGGACCTGGGAACATCTGGGGTCAAAGTGGACAAGAGTGAAGCGAGTATCTCCCAGGAAGCTGGCATGCTCAGAATTCTTGTGCCCAGCCTTGGCAGAATGACCGCTGCCCCATGAGGCTCACACTCCTAATGTCCACTCAGGTGGGCGCCTCCCAGCAGAGGGAGGGGTCTCAAAGGGAAGCAAAGCCCCTCCAGACAGACCACAGGCACTGGAGCTCTCAATCCCCAGGTCCTGTTTTGCCACTCGAAATTGGGGGGCGTGATGCAGGGCTATTCTTGCAGCTATACTTGAAGCTCCAATTTGGTGGCTCTGAAAGGGACTTCTGGACCAGCCTTGCACCTCTAAGACGGCACCAGTTGCGGGGGCAGCGCCCCTTACGGGGGACAAGGACAAGGAGAGCAAATGGTAAACTAACTTCCTGCTAACTTTGTTTAGAGGAAATGGAAGAAAAGCAAAGCCCATCTTGGAAGGGCCAGAGAGATAAGGGAAGGCATTTGCATGCAGCGTACTGAGTTCGATCCCTGGAATCCCAGATAGTCCTCTGAGTCAGAGCCAGGAGTAAGCCCTGAGCACTGCCCAGCAAAATGGGAGTGTTTGATTAGTGCCAGGACACAGCGGTCTGGACAGTACTAGCCACAGGCGCTTGCCACGGGAACCCCAAGGTGGCTTGGGCATCGGTGGGTGGTGCTGAGCCCGGCTTTCGCCTCTGTCCCCTTGAAGAGCTCTGCCTGCTGCCTGTTCCCTTGCTGGCTCCTCTTAATGGGTCAGTGTGGGGTGATGCACTGAATCCAAATCCATGTGGTTTAAAAAATGTCTTTAATAGGGGCCAGAGTGGTAGCGCAGGGCCTTGCGTGCACTAGCCTAGGACAGACCTCGGTTTGATCCCGTTGTCCTACATGGTCCCTCAAGCCAGGGGCAATTTCTTTTTTTTTTGGGGGGGGGGGCCACACCCGGCAGTGCTCAGGGGTTACTCCTGGCTGTCTGCTCAGAAATAGCTCCTGGCAGGCACGGGGGGGGGGGGGGGGGGCATATGGGACACCGGGATTTGAACCAACCACCTTTGGTCCTAGATTGGTTGCTTGCAAGGCAAACACCGCTGTGCTATCTCTCCGGGCCCAGGGGCAATTTATGAGCGGGTAGTTAGGAGTAACTCCTGAGTGTCACCGCGTATGGCCCAAAAATAAAAACAAAATTGTCTTTAATATATTTCTTTTTTTTTCTTACTTTTTTTGTTTTGGTTTTTGGGCCACACCCAGCAACGCTCATTAGTTATTTCTGGCTCTGTGCTCGGGGGACCATATGGGATGCTGGGGATCAAATTCTGGTCCATTCTGAGTCGGCCACGTGCAAGGCAAATGCCCCACTGCTGTGCTATCACTCCAGCCCCTCATCTTTAAAATATTTCTATCTGTGCCGATTTTCACTGTGAATAATTTGAAGTCCTCTTGGGTGTGGTCAAGGCAGAAAAGTTCCCACCCCTTCTCACCTCCTGCATTGAGGGGGAGGGGGGATATTTTCTAGGACCCTGGAGTGCTGGAACAAAGCTCATCATCATCAGGAGGGTGCTTGCCTTGCACACGACCGATCCGAGTTTGATTCCGGCTTCCCATATGGACCCTGAGCATCGGCAGGAGTAATTCCTGAGTGCAGAGCCAAGAGTAAACCCTGAGCAATGCCAGATGTGTTCCCCCCCCCCAAAAAATGTTTTTTTCAGGAGGCCAGAGTGACAGCATGGAGGTAGGGCATTTGCCTTGCATGCAGAAGGTCGGTGGTTCGAATGCCGGCATCCCATATTCTCCATGCCTGCCAGGGGCAATTTCTAGAGCCAGGAGTAACCCCCAAGTGCTGCCAGGTGTGACCCAAAAACCCCCCAAAAAACGAATTTGGGGGGGGGACTGGATGACAGCAGATAAGGCATTTTTGCCTTGCACGCAGCCAGCCTGGGTTCTATCCCCAAACCTGACAGGAGTGATTTCTTAGAATAGCCAGGAATCACCCCTGAGCATCGCCAGGTGTGGCCCAAACCCCCCCCCCAAAAAAAACTCTTCATTAGACATGGTCATTTGGGGCAGCTAAGATGCCTTGTCTGCATTTCTTGGTTCTTCTGCCCTTAAATTCAGGTTTTCCATTCAGGGGGTCTTTTTTTTTGGTTTTTGGGTCACACCCGTTTGACACTCAGGGGTTACTCCTGGCTATGAGCTCAGAAATTGCCCCTGGCTTGGAGGGACCATATGGGATGCCGGGGGATCGAACCGCGGTTCGTTCCTTGGCTAGCGCTTGTAAGGCAGACACCTTACGTCTAGTGCCACCTTCCCGGCCCCATTCAGGGGGTCTTTGCCCAGTTCCTTCCTGCGTCTGATGCCAGATCTTAGGAACTTAAACTGGGTGTTACCTCCTCGATGTGTCTGAACAGTTATTGGCATTGAGTTAGAAAGCTGGCTCATGTTAGAGCATATGCATTAAGCCAGAGCCCAGGGTCCATCCCAGCACCGCAGGGTTGGCTCAATGAGTGCACGCAACAAATGAACAGCTCCAGGAGAAAGCCCCAGACTTTTGGAACTTATATCCATATGGCCCAGGTTGATCCCCGACTCCTCATCTAGTCCCCAGGGCCCTGCCAAGAATGATCCCTGAACACTCAGGTGTGCCCCAAAGGAAACAAAGAAGAAATCCAAATGCTGAGACCTGCATATGCTTGTGTGCCTAGATGGCGAAATGTCGAACCAGGGAGCCTGGGGACTGGTCAGGACTGCTTGCCAGGAAGGTGCCATAGATACAGTGTTGGGCCTCCCTCAGCACTAGTGGGGTCAGAATTGACATCTGGGGCAAGGTGCAGCCTTTCCAAGGGGTCTGTCGTGGGTAGGCTAGACCAGTGGTTCAAAGAAGAGCCCCTCCTCACATAGGCATTTTCGGGGAGGGTGCTGGAGTGAAAACACCCAAGTTAGGAAGAGAAAGAATTCGAAAGAGAAACACCCCACTTCTAGGCTTGAGTTGAGCCTGTCAGAGACGCTGCAGTTCTGGCACAAATGCCTTGTAGCACCCACTAAACTGCCTGAAGTCTGGTTCCTGGACCCCCAGAACTCACTAGTCCAACGAGTCCAACGGCTGTTTGGACTGGGGAGGTGGAGAGGGCGGGACAGAGCCACCAGCTAGGAGAGAGGTGAGGCATTGCTCTTTGCCTTGCCGACCCTGGTTTGATCCCCTGCATCCCATATCCCCCCCCCCAACACAGCCAGAGCTGATCCCTGAGCATAGAACCAAGAGTAACCTTCCTGAGCATTGCCGGTTGTGGTCCAGAAGCAAAAATGAAAAATAAAATCAAGACAGGGAGAGGTGATGAGCTCTGCAGGATGTGGAGGCAAAGTTCCAGGGACAGCAGGACAGTCGCCTGGAGGGATGGGTCGGTCGCTGGACCAAGTAAGGTGCTGGCCACCCGCACATTGGAGCCGGTCTGAGAGATGAGTGTGGGGTGCAGGGTGAGGGCCGGGCCAGGCTGGTGATCCCAGATGGAGACCAAAGACTTAAGTTTCAGCACCAAGGCTAACTCGGCCCCTTAGTCTTTGACTAAGCAGAAGTTGACTCCGGTTTCGAGGTCGCTCTGCCCCCTAGTGGCGAGTGGGTTCCAGCGCCGCAGACGCTCAACACTCGGTGGCCGAGTTCCTACAGACCCTAGATGTCCTCATCAGGCCCCGGGGACGAGCTCCAGGAGCCTTAGAAACCGCTGTTTAGCTCCTGCAGTCCAGAGTCAGGCGGGGAGCCTGGAACAGCCTGAGCCACAGTAATGTACACAATTATATATATATATATATATATATAGTCACATATGCAGTGATAGAGTCCCATACAGTCACATACAAAGTGACCTAACAGTGATATACAGTCACATACATAGTCACATGTTATATATGGAGGCCTTTATAATATTTCTCTAGAATGTCCTTATCTCTGCCTGTTGTCCCACCTACGGCCTTCCAGGCGGGGGTGCTTTTAAGAGCCTAACAAAAAGTTGTCAAGCGAGGTGCTCAGAGTCTTTTGGGCAGCTAGCAGACAGGCTTTGGTTTTCGGGTGCTGCTAGCAGGCTGACAAAGGATTCTGCGTCCGACCTTCTTGCCTTTTTACCATCCTGACTGTGGATTATTTGCTGCAGGTAAATATTACCAGGATCGCTTCCCCTTCCTAGGGGATAGAGGAATGGGAATCAATTTCTCATTCTGGGAGCTCTTTGAGGATCCATCGATAACCAGTCAAGGAATAAATTTGAGTCAATAGTCACATGCATAAGTCACAGCTTCTCCCAGGGGAGGCACACATACTCCTTGCCCAAGCTCAGACCAGTTTTTTGTGTCTCCTCCTACCTCCTCAGCATCCTGCATTTGGGGGCGGGGGGGGGGGGCAAGAGAAGGGGCAAAGTTTAAAAACAACCCAAAACCGAGGCCACAGTCTCAGAATGTAGCAACTTGGGGATACATGCCAGAACCCTATTGCTCCAGCCAGGGTTGTGGAGGGCCCCAGTGGGACAGCACAGATGAATGGGGGGGGACAACTGGACTTCTCAAACAGAGCTGAGAGTCCCCCTAGAATCTGACCTCTAGAATTCTTATGATCAGCTCACGCTAAACCCACCTTCTCACCGTTTGACCATGGTCAAACTTGCCTCTCCTGGTGGGATCTTCTGAGGGTTCTGTTGTATTTTGGTTTGGGGGCCACACTTGGCAGTGCTCAGCTTACTTCTGACTCTGCACTCAGGAATCACTCCTGGCAAGCTCAGGAGATCATGTGGGATGCCAGGGATTAAACCTGGCTCGGCCTTGTGCAAAGCAAATGCCCTCTCTGCTGTCCTGTCAGTCCAGCTTGTCTCTCTGGTTGCATTTAAGCTGACTCAGTGTCACAGAGCACGAGATGAATGCTCAGTTTCTCTTCACCCTGTTCCGGACCTGACCTTGTCCAAGATAGTCCTGGATTGCACAGGAACCTTGCAGGGACACTGCTTGTCCTGGAGATGGAGCCTCAGAAACACCCAAGTGGGGGCCTCCCTCTCTGGCCCCATCTCCCCTCGCCACTCCTCATGCTCATTTTCTGGGTTAGAATTTTCCAGGCTCTGGGATTAGAGCTATGCATAGCACAGTGGCAGGGCGTTTGCCTTGCATATGGCCAACCTGGGACGGAACCCAGTTCAATCCCCCGCAGCTCATATGGGTCCCCGAGCCTGCCAGGAGCAATTTCTGAGCACAGAGCCAGGAATAACTCTTGAGCACAGCAGGGTGTGGCCCCAAAACAAACAACAAAGAATTTCCACGCTCTCTATGTTCAGGGACAGAAGGAAATAGGCGGATGGTCCCTTGGTCCCACATACTTTGCATCTTTTTTTTTTTTTCTCACAGAATTCTCTGCCTTTTCTTGGCTCCCTTTGATGCGAGTTGGCAAGGCTGGGATGGAGGTTGTGTGTGTTGAAGGCTGCTGGGGAATTGGAAATCACCTCAGCTTTGCCTGCTGGGGATGGGTATCCCCCTTCCTCATACTATTAGTGGCTGTGTTTGTGGCCCGGCTCTCCAGCATGTGAAACTCTGCACCTTATTTTGACAGCTGGCTGTTCTTCTTGGGTGGAAAGATGTCATTTGGCCACAGACAGGCAGCAGCTGGCCAGCTCTGTGGGTGTCCCTGTGTGTCTTCGGGGAGCTGGGTGGGATTGGAGGACACAGTGTTAGCTACCACCTCATCAGACACAGCCAGATTCCTCCTCTGTAAGATTAGCCCTATGAGGAGGGGGCGCAGAGAGATAGCACAGTGGGTAGGGCATTTGTCTTGCATGCTACCAACCAGGGTTCAATCCCTGGCATCCCACATGGTTTCCCAAGCACAGTCAGGAAGTGATTCCTAAGTGAAGAGCCAGGAGTCACCCCTGAGCATCACCAGGTGTGGCTCCAAAACAAACAAATAAGAATAAACCTGTGGGGGGGGGGGCACAGTCTTGGCTCATTGGCAGGCCCGAGACTTAAGAGTTCAACACCAGTACCACCGCACATGAATCCAGGAGGCCCTGACCGTGGGACAACATGTTCTGACATTAGCTGCATATGTAACCCCTGGCCTTTGGATCAACAGCACAGAGAAGGGAGAATAAAGGTAAGAACTATTTTTAGTATCAGTGAAATAGGTCTATATTGGATTTCCTTTTGCTAACAGACTCTGTGTTTCCTTCTTTCTTTCTTTCTTTCTTTCTTTCTTTCTTTCTTTCTTTCTTTCTTTCTTTCTTTCTTTCTTTTTCTTTCTTTCTTTCTTTCTCTTTCTTTCTTTCTCTCTCCCTTCCTTCCTTTCTTTCTTTTTCTCTTTCTCTCTTTTTCTTTTTTCTTTTCTTTTCTTGCCATTTCCATGGGTGCTCAGGGCTGACTCCTCACTCTGTGCTCAAGGATCAGTCCTGGTGGTGCTGGGAAACCATATAGGAATATAGTGCAAGGTAAACACCCTACCCTCTGTGCTCCAGTCCCGTTTTTCCTTTCCTTTTCTGTTTCTCTCCTCAGTGACTAGGTATGCAATGTTACTGTGTTATAAAGGACTGTGCTGGAGATAGGACAGATTGAAGGCCCTTGCCCCTTGCCTGTCGCCCACCCAGGTTCACTCCTGAGCACCACCAGGAGTGATCCCTGAGCACAGAATCAGGAGAAAACTGGGTGTGACCACCAGCACCCTCGAACCTCAGATAATTGCTCAACTTTTCAGCTCAGACTTAAACATGAGGCAGCACATGTGAGGCAGATCCACACTCTAGCCTCACAGCCCTGGGCAGGGCCAACAGCCTGGCCACACACAGGTGAGCATTAAATACAGAGCCCAGAAGGGCTCAGTTGACCTGTGAGGGGATGACATGTGGCTGGCCAAGGCAGTCCTGGCAAAGTTGAGCAGGGGTTGAAGGAGAGTGTGGGCAGCTGGGAGCAAGCAAGAAGCTTCTCAAAGTGTCCTGTGTCTCTCCAGATAGCCCCACGTGTCAGCCATGTGTCCTGAGTCCACTGACATGTCTGGTCCCACTGTCCCCACCATCCTTTTCAGACCTTGAATTAGAAACTGTCTCTGTGGCTTCTCCCATCTCCTCTGGCCTCTCTCCCAAGGACCTGTACCCCACACACCCCTCGATTCATCTCTCCAAAGCTGGTGCACCCCTCTCTGCTCCTACCTCCCATTCTGTCATTCTAAAACAGGCCCAGCCTGCTCTCTCAGCCTTCAGAGAGCTGCTCTTCTCTGAGCATTCAGCTCTTAAAATAGCGCTCGCTCCTTTTCTCCTTTTCTCTCTCCCAAGAGCGAGCATCAGAGCGGGTCTGGAGAAGAGACAGAACTTGCTGTCAAGTATGCTAGGTGGCACTAGAGATGCTGAAGGTGATGCCAGCATTGTCGGCTGGCACAGAATTGTCCCCAACACTTGACTGTGCGCAGACAGCTGAGGGGTGCTGGGAAGTCACGGGCTCCCCAGCTTTCACTCGGGATCCTCGTCCGAGCTGGCCTGGCCTGGTGAGCTTTATGACTGTCAGTCACCAAGGGTTTCCCAGGAATCTGTGACTATCAGTTTTCAAAGATGGAGATGACAGACTTGCTTATCGGTGACAAACCCTAAATGCGAACTTAGGAGGCACATGCTAGCCAGCGCTGGGACCCTCAGATCCACATCTGCCCTGAATGGATCCAGGACCCCACCTGAGCCTCTTCTAACCGGCTCCTCCTGGGGCCAACCTTGCTATATTTGTAAGTTTTCCCTAAAACAAGACCAAACCAAGCTCCACCTGAGTAAATAGCTTCACATGGAAGCTTCGGAGACCTCTGGGGTGGTAGACAGAAGGCACAGGAGTGGGGGTTGCATTAAAAAAAGGGGGGGGGAGATATGTTTAGGACCAGAACAATAGCACAGCTGGACATTTGCCTTGCACAAGGGCACCCTAAGTTCGATCTCTGGCATCCCATATGGCCCCTGCCTGCCAGGAGTAACCCCTGAGCGCCCCTAGGTGTGGCTTAAAAAACAAATATAGAGGTAAGTTTGATTAGGGAGGCTTGTCTCCATTGTTTCCGTGGGGCTCTATTTCCTTCCGCAAAGAATTCAAGTCACAAATGCAAGGTCAGTGCAGAAGCTGCCAGCAAGGTGCCAGCAGAGCACCCCTGAGTCACACATCCTTGGTGCCTCCCCTGTCCTTTGCTGCCCAGCATGTCCTGCCCTCTCCACCAGTCCTGAGCTTCTGGCTCATCCCTCAGCCCCCTCTGGGGCCCCAGAAGAGGAACAACAGGAGTACTCAGAGGAGCTGGTGCACTCAGACTGTAAACCACAGAGCTGGAGCAGGAGGTGGGGTGAGGAGACAGGGAACACAGCCCCCAGAGGCTCTAGCTCTCAGGCCAGCAGAAAACCCATGAACAACTTTATTTAAAAAAATAAAAAGAACTTTATTGATGGATTGATTGTTTTGGGGGGCCACACCCAGCAGTGCTCAGGGGTTACTCTTGAAACTGGACTCAGAAATCACCCCTGGGGGCCCATATGGGATGCCCGGAATTGAACCAAATCCCTCCCGATCTGCTGCATGCAAGGCAAATGTCCTACTGCTGTACTCTCTCTCCGGCCCCCATGAGAACCACCTTATATGGTGAATTGAAGCTTTGCTTTTTTTGGTTGTTTTGTTTGGCTGGTTTTGGGGCCACAGCCAGAAATGCCTCAGGACTTGCTCCTGGCTCTATGTTCAGGGAGCACTCCTGGTGGGCTTGGGGGACCATATGGGATGCCAGAGATGGAACTAAGGTTAGCCATCTGCAAGGCAAATGTTCTCCCCACTGTGCTATTGCTTGAACCCCAAAGTTTTGCAGACCTTTTCAATGTGGCTTTAGATTCTCCCCTTATCTTCTCCTTTCCTGAAGGTTCCACTTTTCTCTGGGCAGGGCCTCAGTTTCTCCCTCTGACAAGAGCTCAGGATTTGCACCTCTGAGGGCTGTGTTCTTCAGACCGTTGGGCTATTTGGGGGCAATTTTTCTTAAGTTTTATTATTTCCCAAAAACATATTCCCAGAGCTCCTTTACAGATCTACCTGCAACACTGTACCCTAGAGCTCTCATCCCTTTAATCTCTAAGAGGTTACATGTCCTCTCCTCTGCTTGCCTCTGGGGGCATTTTTCTTCTTTCTCTCTTTCCCTCTCTTCCTTTTTTCCTTTTAGACACTGTGGTTTGAGATCTTGTTACTGAAGGGATATTATGCCTATCACTTTTCCTCCATTCAGCAACCAGTTCTTGTCCAGAGTGATCATTTCCAACCATCCCTGTCAAAGTGGTCTATTCTGTACCCTAACTGTACTCCCCCACTATTTGTGGCAAGCTTCCTGCGATGACCCTCATATCTATTGTCTCTAGACATGATCTTTTTTTTATATTCCACAAATGAATATGATTATTATATATCTATTTCCTTCTCTCTGACCTATTTAGCTAAACATAATACTCGCCATAACCACCCATGTAAAAGTAATTGCATAACTTCATCTTCCTTAACAGCTGCATAGTATTCCATTGTGTAAAATGTACCACAGTTTCTTTAGCCATTAATCTGTTCTCAGGCACTTGGGTTGTTTCCAGATTCTGGTTATTGTGAATAGTGCTGAACAGAGGAGTGCAGAGGGCTTTACAACATTGTGTTTTGGGGCTCCAATGGTATATCTCTAGGAATGATATTTCTGGGTCATATGGAAGCTCAATTCCTAGTTTTTTGTTTTGTTTTGGTTTTGGTTTTTCAGGCCACACCCGTTTGATGCTCAGGGGTTACTCCTGGCTAAGTGCTCAGAAATCACCCCTGGCTTGGGAGGACCATATGGGACGCCGGGAGATCAAACCACGGTCCTTCCTTGGCTAGTGCTTGCAAAGCAGACACCTTACCTCTAGCGCCACCTCGCCAACCCCAATTCCTAGTTTCTTGAGGAATATCCACATTGTTTTTCAAAAAGGCTGGACCAGTCTGCATTCCCATCAGCAGTGAATGAGTCCCTTTCTCCCTGTATTCATGCCAACATGGATTCATTTGATGCTCATTGTAGTTTTGATTTGCATCTCCCTGATGATTAATGATGTGGAACACTTTTTCATGTGCCTTTTGGCCATTGTATTTCTTCTTTGAGGAAGTTTCTATTTATCTCTTCTTCCCATTTTTCGACAGGGTTAGTTGTTTTTTCCTCGTTGAGCCCTACCATACCTTTTATGTCATGGATATTAGCTTCTTATCAGATGGATATTGGGTGAATAGTTTCTCCCATTCCGTAGGCATCCTTTCTATCCTAGTCATTATTTCCTTTGATGTGCAGAAGCTAGTTTAATGTAGTCCCAAACACCAGTTTTTATAAGCCCACACAATATGGCAAGACTTCTGAAACTCAGGACTCTCACAAACCACCTTTTTCACCCACCTCTCAACTCTGTGAAGTTTAGGAACGTCTGAAAGAGTAAAGGAGACTGCTCTCCAGGGAAAATTTAGAACCAAATAGACTGGGAAGATGGAGGAGTGGCAGGAAAGACTGAAGGGTGTGTTGAAGCCATGATACAACAGGTAAGAAGCTTGCTGTGAATGCAGACAACTCGGGTTTGATCCTAGTGTCCTACATGGTCCCCAAAGCCTGTCAGGAGTGAACCATGAGCACTACTAAACGTGGCCCCAAAACAAAAACAAAAAGAAAGTGTGGCCCCATCCCCTCATTCTTCCTGTGCAATTTGATCTTACCTTCAAGACCGCTCCCGTTCTTGGGAGGGGTCTTGGGAAGGTTAGATAAGGCCTTTGACCAGAAGGGATTGAGGAATTTGCCTGGTGGGAGGTCAGAGGAAAGATGGCTGAAAGGAGTTAAGATGCAGGGCAAGCTAAGAAAGGCATGTTCTTAAATGGCATGTGCTTAGGTTTATGATATAGGCCACACACGCGATGGCCAGGGCCAATAAAGATGTTATCTCTCTGGAAGCCTGCCTGTGAGTGAGTTCTATACCCGCCGCTCTCCTGGACCCAAATACCCTCCGGCTGAAGGAGGTTGCAGAGCCACGTGGCCTGTGATGGCAGAAAAAGGTCTCTCCAGCCATCCACCACCATCCAAGCCCATCCAAAGGGCTGTAACTCTACAAGAAAGAGTTAAGGGCTGAGGGATTCTTGGTGCAACAGCTCTGAAGGTACAATCCCATCTTCTGAACTTCCAAACACATGCTGGGGAGCCCTGGCTTTGGTGAGATTGTTTATGGGGAGTTTGACCTCAAAACCAGGGTTGTCCAGCCTCTCACAGGGTGAAAAGTGAAGAGAGAGCATGGACATTGCTCTAAACTGTGGCCCCATCCAGGGCTGCCAAACCCAGGGGGCCAGTAAGAGACTCCAACACCCAGGCCTTCTGGGCTCTCCTGAGGTGGTACTGTTCTCTGACCAGCACTTTGCACAGGTCCGACTCTCTTGGACACAGCTGTCCCAAGACTGAATTCCTTCACAGGCCTTCATCTGCCGTATCCCAGTTTGTGGCCCTGGAAGGGAGGGGCTATTGATTTCTTTACTTTTAATGCTGACCTGCAAATTGTATGTTGGAGTGGTGAGAAAGTGAATGAAGAGATATTGGAGTGTTTGGACCCAGAGCTCATACGTGAGGTAACTCAGAGACACTCTGGTTCAGTAGAAGGAGACACTTTCTTGGGCTGGTCTGAGTTTCTCAATCTGGGACAAGGCAGTGGGGGACTGGAGTGTCTTCCTATTCATGTTTTTGGGTTTATTTTGGTGGGGGAAACACACCTGGTGTTGCTCAGGGCTAACTCCTGGCTCTATGCGCAGGGGTCATTCCTAGAGTGATTTTCGGGGGACTAATATGGGATGCTGAGGATTGAATCTGAGTCTGCCATGTGCAAGGCAAGAAGAGCCCCTCTATCTGCTGTGCTACTTCTAAAACTAAGTTGAATAAAAGTGGGGATAGGAAAAAAAAAAAAAAGAAGAAGAGTGGGGATAGGGCCTGAGTGATAGCACAGTAGTAGGGCTTTCACTTTGCATGTGGCCCAATCAGGACAGACCTGGGTTCAATCCCAGCATACCATATGGTCCCCTGAGCCTGCCAGGAGCAATTTCTGAGTGCAGATCTAGGAGTAACCTCTGAGTGCCGCCGGGTGTGTCCCAAAAACCAAGAGAGGTGGGGGGAGACAATGGGCATTGCTCTAGAAGTTCTCTAGAAGTTTCTAAAGTGAGGCTGATTATTTCTCACCTGTTTAGAACAATACTGAGGAATGGTTCCTTTATCTAACCCTACTGGTTTGGCTTTCCCCAGAAGAGAGGTAAGGAACACAGACAAACCCCGGTCTGTCCAGTTTGGAGGAGTCCCTGACCCCCCCCCCATATTTTAGCCACTAAGCATGCAGATAGAGCAGGTACAAAACAATTTTCACACCTGTTAGGAGCTGGAGAATCTAGTAACCAGTGCCAGTCACTTTGCCTTTATGGGTGATCTCAGAAAAGGCAGCTTTTTGGGGGTGAGGCATAAAGAGGCCTCCCAGAAGTCCTGGAGAACTGGAGAACACTCCCTCATCCTCTGTGTTTCTCAGTAAGCCTTACTGGTGTTCACTTCTCCTTGTAAATCTGTCTTTGCCTGAACACTGGATTAATCCCTCCCTGAACCACGAGGGTGGCTCAAAGAACTGGGGCACATGGAGCATTGGATTCCATCTGCAGCTCCACCTGGTCCCCTAAAGCACTAAACCAAGGGTGAGCCCAAAGCATCACTGGTGTGGTCACAAAAGAAAAACAAACAACAAAACAAAAACTCCTACATCCTGCAACATTTCCCTCCTCCCTGCCACATTGGGACAACTGGTCAACCAACCTAGAGCTGTATGGAAGCACTGGCCAGAAAAGATCAGCATAGGTCTGGTGTGCGTGTGTGTGTGTGTGTGTGTGTGTGAAAGGAGCCAGAGGAAAGACAGCTGGGATAGGGTGGGGTATCAGCATCTGTTTGGATGATAACACTCATGAGTGCTGCAAGACATCTGTCTCCACCCCTGCTCCAGCCAGAGGAAATGGGTGTGGAGAAGTCCCCACTTCCTCACTACCCCCCAACTTTCCTGATGGGAGTATTCTTAGATACATGTCAGAGTCTCTGAGACAGATGAGGTATTGTCCTCGGAACCTTCCGGTGGGCAAAGGAGGGAGTTAAGCACCATGGTTTAGGTGTGGCCCCAGCACCAAGGACAGGGGACTAATAAGACACATTTCCCAGATTCCTTTCAGCCCCAACTCTCTTCCTATCTCCTCAGTGATCCTGCCTCTGGTTATTTAGGGATCCTCCTTTGTTGTTAAACCTTATGCTGGCCAGTGGGGGAAATGCTTTGGGGACTGTCCCCTGCGCAAGCTCAGCTTTCCCCAGAGCCCTGGAGAGGAAAGAGTCACACATTTTTTAAAGTATTTTTGTTTGTTTGTTTGTTTTTCCCCTGGTGATGCTTCCATAGTAGAAAAGGTGACCGTTAGACAGTTTTATGAGCACTGAATCTGAGGTTTGAAGCGGGGAGAAAATTCCTTCTGATCTATATTAAAACTGTGCTATGGGACTTCCATCAGCTCCTCTTCTCTCTCTGGCCTCAGTTTCCCCTCAATGTCCTGGCTGTTTTCCCCTGAAACCTGAACTTTCCAAAAACAAAAAATTCTAGTTTGGTTTGTATGGTTTGGGTTTGGTTTGGTTTGGGGGCATCACCCCGCAGTGCTCAAAGACAACTACTAGTGGTCTCCTTCTGGGTTCCAGTGCCAGCACTGTTAATTTACCCTTTGGGGCCAGCCAGACTTCCTGACAGATTGGATCTAGCACTTCTTTTAACAGCCTGATTAATACAGCACTCCAAACCACTAATTGCAAAGTTCAACAGGGAAGCTAAAGATGACATCTGTTATGGGGGATAAGGAGAGAAATCCTGACAAATCTCCAAGTCCACCCAAAAGCCGGAACCGTACAATTGAGGACCTAAAATCAACACCTAATGGTTTAGCAATGGAAATCAAGGAGTCACTATTCTGTGAAATTAAGAAATCTATAGATAAAAAGAAATCTATATATGAACAATTCAACCAACTCAAAGAAGAACTCTTTCAGAAGATGAGAGAATCCATATGTAGGTGGAGAATCACATAAATGAACTTGAAGACAAATTACAAGCCAGCTGTAATAAAGAAGTCAAAAAAGAAAAGAGGGACAAAATTCTGGAAGAAAATGTAAGGTACTTAATGAATAAAAACAGGAGAAATAATCTCCAAATTATAGGAATTCTAGAAGGAGAAGAAAATGGGAAAGGGGAAGAACAAGTAGTGAGGAAGATCATAGCAGAGAACTTCCCCCACCCTTCGGAAAGAGGTTTCTCTACAAATTCAAGAAGCAAAAAGAGGGGCCAGAGAGATAGCATGGAGGAAGGCATTTGCCTTGCATGCAGAAGGATGGTGGTTCAAATTCCATATGGTCCCCTGAGCCTGCTGGGGGCGATTTCTGAATGTAGAGCCAGGAGTAGCCACTGAGCGCTGCCGGTTGTGACCCAAAAACTAAAAAAAAAAAAAAAAAGGCAAAAAGAACGCTGAACAAAATAGACCATAACAGAACAACTCCAATACTTTTGGTAATCCAGGTGCCAAAAAATAGAGAGATATACTCTTTAAAGCAGTGCTTCTCAATTATTTTGTCATGCCCCCTAGGAAGAAGAAAACATTTTTTACAACCCCCGCACGACTGTAAATAGTATCTTTATTAAAAAACAAACTTTAGGGGCCAAAGAGATAGCCTGGAGGTAAAGTGTTTGCCTTTCATACAAAAGGTCGGTGGTTCAAATCCCGGCATCCCATATGGTCCCCTGATATCGCCAGGAGCCATATCTGAGTGTCTATAGCCAGAAGTAACCCCTGAGCGTTGCCGGGTGTGACACCCCCCCCAAAAAAAAATTTAACCTGCAAAACAAAAATATATAAAATAATTTGAGCTGACTTTTTAATCAGAGGTGATGTCTGGATTAATGGCTACAATGAGCACGTTTTGCAATGCATATCTTTTTGAAGCGAGGTTTGAAGCAGGACACAGCAACTCGCAGCTCCAGAGACATACAGAGACATAAACACAGGGCTTAGTTTGTTATGACAATGTTTGCCGAGGTCAAACGCTCTCCCCTTTACGGAGCCTCGTGCCCCCCAGGGGCATGTGTCCCACTATTTGAGAAGCACTTACTGCTTTAAAGCAGTAAGGGAGAAAAAACTCTCAAGTATAAAGGAAACAACATGAAAATCAAACCAAATCTTCTATTTGGAAACAATATAGGCAAGAAAAGAGTGGAATGACATATTCAAACTACTAAATGAAAAAACATTTTTCTTTCTTTCTTTTTTTTTTTTTTTTTTTGCTTTTTGGGTCACATCCGGCAGCGCTCAGGGATTCCTCCTGGCTCTACACTCAGGAATCGCTCCTGGTAGGCTTGGGGGACCATATGGGATGCCGGGATTCGAACCACCGACCTTCTGCATGCAAGGCAAACACCCTACCTTCATGCTATCTCTCCGGCTGCTAAAAGAAACTTTTTTTTTTTGTGGTGTTTGGGTCACACCCGGCAGTGCTCAGGGGTTATTCCTGGCTCCAGGCTCAGAAATTGCTCCTGGCAGGCACGGGGGACCATATGGGGCACCAGGATTCGAACCGATGACCTCCTGCATGAAAGGCACTTACCTCCATGCTATCTATCCGGCCACTGAAAGAAACTTTTAAGCTAGAATCCACTACCCAGCAAAACTCTCACTTACATGGGAGGGAGGGTTAAAAACATTCTCAGACAAAAAAGAACTTGCAATATTTGCACTAACTGATTCTAAATGAACTATTCAAAGAGCAATTACACAAACCAAATCCCCAATTGTAACAACAGTCCTACACAATATAAGGACACAGCAGCCCTTTCTGTTAATAATTTCCTTAAATGTCAATGGATTAAACTCTACAAAAAAACAAAAAAGACAACTACTAGCTCTACACTTGAGAATCACTCTTCATGGTGACTGGTGCTTATTACAGGGTGCTGGAGATCAAACCCAGGTTGGCTGTGTGCAAGGAAAGTGCCTTATTTACTCTGTGTTTTCTCCAGCTCCTGCCTCCCACCCCCTAAAAAGATTCAGCAGAGTCTTATTGCAGGATTAAAGTGAAAACCAAAAAACATTTAGGAACCTCTTATGTGGGCAAGAGTGACAGCACAGTGGTAGGGCCTTGCACAAGGTTGACCCGGGGGAGACCCGGTTTTGACTCCTGGCATCCCATATGGTCCCCTGAGTCTGCCAGGAGCGATTTCTGAGCATAGAGCCAGGAGAAACCCCTGAGCACCACCGGGTACGGTGCTCCACCCCACCCCAGAAAAAGAGAGAGAGGGAGAGAGAGAAAAGTCTTACATAACTGAGTCTTATTTGTTTTCAATTTTTAGAAGGTATCTATTACCCTCCATAAATTTATTCTCATATTTTTTGAAATCTGGTCCTTGGGGCCTGGAGAGATAGCACAACAGCGTTTGCCTTGCAAGCAGCCGATCCAGGACCAAAAGTGGTTGGTTCGAATTCTGGTGTCCCATATGGTCCCCCCCGTGCCTGCCAGGAGTAACCCCTGAGCAACACCGGGTGTGGCCCAAAAACAGCAAAAAAAAGAAATCTGGTCCTTGTACTTAATACTGAGAAGGCTTTGAGATTGCTGCTGGAGTTTTGATTTCAGACCATTTCCCCTCATCGAAAGAGTGCTATTTTTCGGGAACTGAGCACCATTGACCCAAAACCTGACCTTCTCATTCACCATTACTAGTGGTGAAAAACTTACTTCTCCCTGATCTCAGACCACCAAGCCTGCGATCCTGGTCAGCCTCTCTCTGTTCTTTGGTATATCATCCTGGTCTTCCAAGAATCAATAGGATGTGAACACAGGAAGGGAGATTTGCCTCCCCCAGTTTTTTTGGTTTTGGGGTTATACCTGGAAATGCTCAGAGGTTACTCTTGGCTCTATGCTCAGAAATTACTACTGGCAGGCTGGGAATGGGGGGTGTCATATGGGATGTCATGGATCAAACCTGGATCTCCTGTGTATAAGGCAAACTTCCTATCTACTGTGCTATTGCTCTAACCCAGGGAGGTTTGCTTTAAGGCAGGGGTCTCAAACTCAATTTACCTGGGGGCTGCAGGAGGTAAAGTTGGGGTGAGGCAGGGCCACACAAGGGATTTCACAAAAAAAAAGTCCTCAAACGTCATTATTAACAGTTTTAATTATTTCTTCTGAACATGAATAGAATGTTGAGTGAAGATCATGAACAGTTCTTCTGAACATGGCATCTTTTGCCTATTCCTTGCTGTCAGAGACTTGACAGCGCTTCTCACAAATATGTTCCACATTTGGCTTTAGAGAGGAAGCAGTTGAGACCCTCAGTATGGCTTGAAGATGACCATCATTAAGTCTAGACCTGTACTTTGACTTATTGAAGTTCAATGTAGAGAATAACTTGTCACACAAATATGTGCTCCCAAAAAGGCACATGGTGCACTTGAACATATGGGAAAGCTCAGGGAAGCTGGGGGCAATTCTCTCAAAAATTACCCATGCTACCAGGGAAGACCCTACTGCTGCTCTGATATCAACCTACTCAAAAGAGACTTCCCTTAACACTGAGAAGACTTAACAACAACAATGACCAGCTTACTGGACAGGGCTTTCTGTATTGCCCCTTAATTGTGAGGTGAAACTAGAGGATACTCCACACCAGCCTGACTTCAATGTAGGATGTGCAGATTCCAGGATCTTTAATACAGAAACCTGATGCCAATAATAGGACTGTGTGAAAAATAAAACTGTATTGGCACTACAGACAATGACTTGGATTGAATGAACTAGTTTCCCTGGAGCCTAGAGTTGGAAACTATGCCAGGAAACTTCAGGGGTAGAGGTCTCCTTGTATTTAGATCAAGGCTTTTCCTTTCCATGTCCCCCATATTTTGGTGGACCTATGCAAACAATATTTGCCACTCTAACACCATTTTTACTGTGCCCTTTTGACTAATCCTTAAAAAAAAACTCTTAAACTTCTGATGTTAACTTAAACTAATATGTATGCACATGAAAATATAAAAAAATACTATGCCTTCAATGTTTAAGGAGTCACATAAATCTCGTGGCTTTAGGTTGCTTTGTGTACTGCTAAGAAATGTTATAATGTACTACAATCTGGGGACTTGTGGACAAAGTAATTGTACATGGGTTCTGCCTTATTTTTCTTAATGTTCTTTTACTGTAAGTTCAATATCTAGGCGTCAGCAAGGGAATTTCTTCTAAGAACTTTGTTTATGGGTGATTGTCCTTTCACTGTAACTTTACCTTGTCCTCTTTGCATTATTTTTCTCATAATTAAAAATCAAAAACTTTTTAAAAAATCACCCATGCATGTCTGCTTTTCCACTAATCTCCCTGAACTTGGCTTTGAGATCAGAGTTGCATTGTCGGTCAATGAGCTCCATTTGAAGCACAGGAGGGGCATCTTGCAATCAAAGGAAAAGGGGTCCACAAAAATCTGGAAAGTGGCTCTGTACTTTTTGAAGTCTACAAATCTGTGATCAAATTCCTTCTCTAGCTTAAAAATAGCATCAACATATTTCTCACCACTGACTGGTATGCCTGCATCCACAAGTTCCTTGCATGCTGGGAAATGGCAAAGGTTTATCTGAGAGAGCTGGGATTTCCATAACACAATTTTTGTGGAGAATGCTCTCATGTTGTCATAGGCAGCACTGATAAGCTGCCCCGGGCCTTGTAATATCTTGTTTAGTACATTCAGCTTATGTGTGATGTCAACAAGAAAAGCTAAGTCCATGAGCCTTTTGTGATCACTCAACTCAGAAATAGCATTCCCATACTTCTCCATGAAGGCTTTCACTTCTTCTCTCAACTCAAAAAATCTTTTCAGGACATTTCCCCTGCTAAGCCAACATACCTAGGTGAAATAGAGTACATCTCCATATTCTGACTTCATTTCTTCTAAAAAAGCATGGAACCTCCTGTGCTTTAAGCCCCTGGATCTGATTTGGTTGATGCATTTCACAACAACAGACATCACATTGTCACATGGCAGGCATTTACTGCAAAGGGCCTGCTGATGGATAATGCAGTGAAGAGCAATGGCCTTCTCTACACCCTCCTCTTCAAGTTTTTTTTTGAACAAGTGCCACCAGTCCATTTTTCCTCCCTGTCATCGATGGTGCTCTATTGGTTATTATTCCAACAAACCTCTTCCATGGCAAACCTGCATTTTCTTTTTTTTTTTTTTGTGGTTTTTGGGTCACACCCGGCAGTGCTCGGGTTATTCCTGGCTCCAGGCTCAGAAATTGCTCCTGGCAGGCACAGGGGACCATATGGGACGCCGGGATTCGAACCGATGACCTCCTGCATGAAAGGCAAATGCCTTACCTCCATGCTATCTCTCCGGCCCCAAAACCTGCATTTTCAATGGCATCACACAGATGCCAAAATATCTCATTAGCAGTGGTCTGGCCATGCATTGGAATTATTGTGAGCAGCTCCTCTGTCAATTCAAAATTGCAATCAACACCATGGACATAAATTGTGAGCTGTGCATTGTCTGTTATATCTGTGCCCTCATCAAGAGCAACTGAGTATGCATCAAAACATTTGGCTTTCTCCGCGCCCGGAGAGATAGCACAGCAGCATTTGCCTTGCAAGCAGCCGATCCAGGACCAAAGGTGGTTGGTTCGAATCCCAGTTTCCCATATGGTCCTCCGTGCCTTCCAGGAGCTATTTCTGAGCAGACAGCCAGGAGGAACAGCAACGCCGGGTGTGGCCCAAAAACCAAAAAAAAAAAAAAAAAAATTAAAAAAAAAAACAACATTTGGCTTTCTCACACAGTTGATAATAAATGTCACTTGACATGTCAGAAATGCACTCTGCCACAGTGTTAGCAGAAAGGCTGATTTTGCTAAACTGACCTCTCTTTTCCAGATAGATAATACTTGCAGCCTGTAACACGCATTTTTTAACAAACTGTCCTCCTGTGAATGGTTTCTCTGCTTTAGCAATCATCTCACTAACCATGTAACTAGCTTTGACTGATGCAACATTCTCTTTGGTTGCTTTCTTGAAGAAATCTTGTTGCCTCATTAGACATGCTTTAAGACTGGCGACCTGCTTGGCTCTCTCATTTCCTTGATATTTTGCACATTCCTCAGCATGTTTAGTTGAATAATGGTGTTTCAAGTTGTATTCCTTGTGCACTGCAACTTTCTCTGAGCAAATAAGACATGTGGGGATGCCCCTGTGCTCAACAAAGAAATAATGCGTCTCCCACTTTTTCTGAAATTGTCTGTTCTCGTCATCTATCTTTCTCTTCACTGTAGGCTTTGATGAAGTCATGATGAAGGTATGACAAAATCTAAATCTGTAATAAACTTCTCTCCCTTAGGCCTCCGATAATGGAAGGGACAGTGGGCAGGAACAGCGGAAATGACGTCTGTGCTAGGCTTAAAGTATTTGCGATTATTCGCTTACCGAATAGTCGCAATAAAAAATCGCATTAGTAAGGGAAAAATATCGCAAAAAATCGCATTAAACATTTGCATACCCCGAACGGAACTGCTCGGGGTATGCGAATGTTTAATGCAATTTTTTCTTACTAATGCGATTTTTATTGCGATTATTCGGTAAGCAAATAATCGTGAATACTGTGATATTTGAAGGCCGGCCGCGGGCCACAAAATGTTGTACACAAGGCCGCAAACAGCCCCCGGGCCGCGAGTTTGAGACCCCTGCAATAATGCAAACACCATACCTGTTGGATTAACCAATTTTCACTCTATTCAGGATACTTTTTCTTTGCTGGTTGCTTGTCACTCATGGACGGTAAGTACCTCTGGATTGATTCCCTACCTACCTGTTCTCCATGCTAGGGGTGGTCTTTCTCTTCCCAATAATAACCTCCAGTCTCAGGAAGAAGCCCTTTTCCAGTTTCGGTTTTTCCATAGCTTTTCTATCTGCCTGCCTGCTGTTATCTCTTACTTGTGAGCGGAAAGCTTGTGGTGGAATTTTCCTGAACCTGTTTTTATTCCCTTCAACTTGTGTAGATTATTTTCTGTGTTGGCATTTGCCCCCAGACCTGTGACTCTCTTCAGTCCCCTGAAATTGGGACATGAGGCTTCCATTTCATTTCACCATCACTGGAGTTCTTTAACAACTTTAGAAAAAAACTAATTTTTTTTTTTTTAGTTTTTGGATCACACCCAGCAGTGCTCAGAGGTTACTCCTGGCTCTGCACTCAGAAATTACTCCTGGCAGGCTCGGGGGACCATATGGGATGCCGGGGATCGAATCCAGGTCTATTCCAGATTGGCTTCATGCAAGGCAAATGCTCTACCACTGTGCTATTACTCTGGCCACTGATTCCACTTGTTGGCCTGAAAATAGTAACTCAAAAAGATGGCAGCACTCTTCATCATAGCCAATCCACAAGCCCCAGGACAGGGAGTGGGCAATTAAGTCCTGCTGTACAGATACCATGGGATTCTATTTGCAAGAAGGATTGGGAGATATTACAGCATTTAGGGCACAAATAGGTTCGAGTCCCAGAACCTAATCCTAAACCACCTAATTCTTTAAGCATCCTCTAATCCTCTGAAGGCACCCCCGCTTAGTAGGGATGTCTGGAGGCCCCCAAAACCGCAGGACTCCAACAACATCATAGCTCAGGCCCTTGCACTGAGCCTGGCTGGGAACCCAGGCCTCCCAGTCACTGTTTGGGAGCCCAAAAAGTAAAAGAAATCCTTTAGTTACTGCTACTTGGAAGAATCTGGATAGCATCATGCAGAGAAGAGAGTCCCAGGGAAAGCAAGAACTAAATGAGTTGCCTCAGATGTGTGCAGGGGAGCAGAGCAGGACATGATCAGGGACCCTGAGAACCAGCCACAGAACTGAGTTTGCTGGTTGGGATGCCGAGGCATCATGGGGGACAGACGAGAACCTGGAGGAACAACGTTGTAAGCATGAGACATTAATCCTGGCTCGATGGCAAAGCCTGGTCTCAGAGTGAAAACTTAAAACTAACAACAAGCTTTAGGGCTGGAGCAATGGCACAGTGGGGAGCTGGGTTTGATCCCCGGCATCCTATAGGGTCCCCTGAGGCTCCCAGGAGTAATTTCTGAACCCAGAGCCCAGAGTCATAACCCCTGAATGCCACTGGGTATGGCCCAAAACAAGCAAACAAAAAACAAGCTTAATAACAAGACAAAAAGACTGGGAGAAGCAATAGAATTGAACCAAGTTTCGGGTTCTCATCATGACACACACAGGAGCGAGGTGGTCAACCCGCTCTCTCTTTTCCCTTCTCCCCACGGCTCCTGCTCTTAAAATTCACTGCTCAGCTGAACAAAACAGGTCCCAGAGAAGTTTCAGAAGGCAGCCAGATGGGAGAGAGTTAGATGGCACACGTGGTCTAAATACCTTAGCAACGACAAACCAAAGGAGAAGCTGGCAATCTCATTTCAGCACAATGCCTCTAATTTCCCTTTGTTCTGGGGAATGAAAAAGGAAGGTGAGAAGAGAAACTCAGCTACCTAAATTTTGATAGATCTGTTTACTAGGGACTGACGAAAAAAAGAAAGAAAGAAAGAAAGAAAGAAAGAAAGAAAGAAAGAAAGAAAGAAAGAAAGAAAGAAAGAAAGAAAGAAAGAAAGAAAGAAAGAAAGAAAGAAAGAAAGAAAGAAAGAAAGAAAGAAAGAAAGAAAGAAAGAAAGAAAGAGAGAGAAAGAGAGAGAGAGAGAAAGAAAGAAAGAAAGAAAGAAAGAAAGAAAGAAAGAAAGAAAGAAAGAAAGAAAGAAAGAAAGAAAGAAAGAAAGAAAGAAAGAAAGAAAGAAAGAAAGAAAGAAAGAAAGAAAGAAAGAAAGAAAGAAAGAAAGAAAGAAAGAAAGAAAGAAAGAAAGAAAGAGAAAGAAGGGAAGGAAGGGAAGGAAGGAAGGAAAAGAAAGAGAAAGAAAAAGGAAGGAAAGAGAGAGAGAGAAAGAGGGGCCAGAGCTGTGGCGCAGCAGTAAGGCGCTTGCCTTGCACATATCTGACCTAAGATGGACAGAGGTTCAATCCCCTGGCATCCCATATGGTCCCCCAAGCCAGGAGCGATTTCTGAGCACATAGCTGGGAGTATCCCCTAAGCGTCAGGATGTGACCCAAAAACAAAAACAAAAAAAGGAAGGAAGGAAGGAAGGAAGGAAGGAAGGAAGGAAGGAAGGAAGGAAGGAAAGAAGGAAGGAAGGAAAGAAGGAAGGACGGAAGGAAGGAAGGAAGGAAGGAAGGAAGGAAGGGAGGGAGGAAGGAAGGGAGGGAGGAAGGAAGGAAGGAAAGAAGGGAGGGAGGGAGGGAGGAGATAATGGCTTGTCATTTTGATACAGAAGTCAGAGATGGAAGGAATATTTGGAGAAAGACATGTCTAGACAGCTTGCAACCCTAACCCTAACACTAACTCCCTAAGCACTGCTGAATGCGGCCCCAAAACAGACAAAAAAGAAAAAGAACAAAACAACAAAGAAGCTTCCATCGAGAGTGAATTCTGTGTCTGTACTGTATTATCTGAGAAAGCATGCCAGTCTGGCCCGAGGGGGGGCATTCAGGAGTTAGCTGGAGGAAGAGCAGCCCATTAATCTGTCCATAGAGCCATGGAGGCTGCTCACAGAGGTTTCTGCAGTTGCCGTGAAAATGGGCAGAGATGAGAATTTGGGTTTGTGCATCAGCTAAAAGGTTGAAAGACGCACAGAGCAAGTAAAGCACCACTAAAAGCGCTTTCAATGGAAACAATGCTGAGCCTGGGAGAACTGAATCTGGATGGGGAGCTCAGCCCGGCACTAGGCTGCTCTCTTGCTCTTAGCAATGCTGCTGAAATAGCAACTGCGTTAGTTTGCTGAGGCAAGTCAAAGCTGAGGGATGGGAGAGGGAGATAAAGAGAAAGAGAAAGGGGAAAATGTGTGTGTGTGTGTGTGTGTGTGTGTGTGTGTGTGTGTGTGTGTGTGTGTGTGTGTGTGTAGGAAGGAGAAACACAATCAGATCAGAGCCATTCTAAAGGAAGGAAAGTGCAAGAAGAGTTTCTTCTACTAGGGCCGGAGTTGTGGCGCAATCAGTAAAGGCGTTTGCCTTGCCAGAGCTAGCCTAGGACAGAGAGTGGTTCGATCCCTCCTGGTGTCCCATATGGTCCCCAAAGCCAGGAGCGATTTCTGAGTACATAGCGAGGAGTAAACCCTGAGTGCCATCGGGTGTGACCATAAAAAGAAAACAGCAACAACAACAACAACAAAAGTTTCTTGTGCAGAAGGGAAGGCATGTTGGAGCAACCTGTCCGCCACTAAATAGGACCATCAGGGTAGGCGTCTGTGGGCAGCCCGCCCAGAGGCTCAGGATACAATTAGCAGCCATTCTCCCCTGCCATGCTCTTGAGTCTTGAGTTTTCCCAGACTGTGCTGTGCCCAGGAACAGAGCAGCCCCCACTCTGGGCAACACTGACCTTTCCGTTTTTTGGTGGAATGATGTTGAGAGGTTGCTCCTGGCTCTGCCCTGGCAGAGCTCAAGGCAGGCTCAAGGAAATATATAGGTTGCCAGAGACTGAATCCAGGTTGGATGTATGCAAGCAAAGTGCTTTCTCCACTGTATTCTCTCTCTCTCTCTCTCTCTCTCTCTCTCTCTCTCTCTCTCTCTCTCTCTCTCTCTCTCTCTCTCTCTCTCTCTCTTTCTTTCTTCCAATCTCAACCAATTTTTGCTTTTTTAGAAAAACAGAAAAACTGGGGCTATCGCAGTAGCACAACAGGTAGAGTATTTGCCTTGCATGCAGTCAACTTAGGTTCGATCCTCAGCATCCCATATGGTCCTCTGAACCTGCCAGGAGTGATTTCTGAGCACACAGTCAGGAGTAACCCCTGAGCGCTGGCAGGTGTAGCCCAAAAACCAAAAAAAAATAAATAAATAAGAAAAGAAAAGCTGGGTGAGAGTGGTCTGGGCCAACTGTTTTCTTTTTTTTTTTTTTTTTTTTTTTTTTTTTGGTTTTTTTGGGCCACACCCGGTAACGCTCAGGGGTTACTCCTGGCTATGCGCTCAGAAGTCGCTCCTGGCGAGGGGGACCATATGGGACACCGGGGGATCGAACCGTGGTCCATCCAAGGCTAGCGCAGGCAAGGCAGGCACCTTACCTCTAGCGCCACCGCCCGGCCCCCAACTGTTTTCTTGTTCCTTCGTTGCTGCTGCCACTGCTACTGCTACTGGTGCGGAGAGCATGGTCCCACATGCTGAGCGCAGAGCTGCTCAGGATCCCACCTGCAAATCAAGGTCACACTTGGTAATGCAATGTGTGCTGTGTGCTGTGTGGGGACCAGCGGTTGCTCTACCACTGGGCCACACTCCCAGATTCTGGTGACCAAGCTTTGTTTCATTGTCAGCATCTTTTGGATCCCATCTTGGGACACTGTAAGATGACGCCCAGCAGCTATTAACCCAAAACAAAGGCATTCCCCCATCTTCCTCCTTTCTTTTCACCTAGCCCTTTGATATGTAAAAGTCCACCTAGATCTTACTCAACCTTTAACCCTCATGGTAAAGTTTTCTTAGTTTAATAAAGAAAGGTCAAGGGCCAGAGCAATAGCACAGTGGTAGGGTGTTTGCCATGCATGCAGCCAACCTGAGAGGGACCAGAGTTTGATCCCCAGCATTTCATATGGTCCCTTGAGTCTGCCAGAAGCGATTTCTGAGCACAGAGACAGGAGTAACCCCTGAGAGCCACTGGGTGTGGCTAAAAATATAAGAAAGTTTAGTCTGGCTTGATGCTCAGAGAGACCACAAGGCAGGAAGCCATTGACTCCATGACTCTCTCCTGACTGGCTTGGTTTATTAATTCTTCATGGCTACCCTACCTGTATCATACCCATCACCCTGGGGAGTGGAAATATACATGTGGTAGTGATTTCACACCATGTGGGATTTATTTTACAGGACACGATCTATCTCCTGTTGATTTTGTCTTCATTGTAAAAATGGTTTTATTTTTTTTCTTTTTTCTTTTTTCCATATCTGGGAGTGGTCAGGGCTTACTACTGGCTCTGGGTTCAGGGGCCATTCTTTGGCAGATCTCAGGGGACTCTCCATGATGCCGGGGATCAGCAGCATGCAAGGCAAATGCCTTCCCCACTGTACTATCGCTCCAGCCCTATGCTAATTCTCCCTGGCTTCATGCTTCTCTGTTGGGTTCCCATTCAGTGCCCCCTGTGCTTGCCTCTCCGATGTCTTCCTGCCTTTTGCTTTGGTTCTTGCTCAGTCCTGTAGCCCATAATCTTTCCCCATGTTTCTGGACTGGGGTGGCACATGGATGGTAGAATCCCATCCCACACCTGGAAAAGTTCAACAGGAACCTGAGTTCCTCCTGGCTTGCCTGCTCTGAGGACCCACGCATGCTAGAGTGCTGTGAGCTTTCTTCGCTCTGTCAGTCCCCATGCAGCCAGCTGCAACTGCTGCAGGGTCCCCTCATGATGGGCTGCAGGTAGTCACGTGCTGTTTGCTGGAGGAGATGGGGCAGCGTCAGCCAATCTCTGCTGCAGAGTCAGCAAGGGTGTTCGGAGCCCAGAGCCACCATCTGGGCAGGCTCTGAGCTCCGGAGTGTGGCTACCCCGGGATGTCAGCATGGGCCGCACAGTTTAGAAGAGCTCACAGTAGCTTCCAAACTTTGTCTTCCACGGCACAGGACATCAGGGTTTTGCCTTTATATTTTTTAGCATTTTATTTATTTATTTTTATTGGTTTTTGGGCCACCTCCAGTAGTGCTCAAAGGTTACTTCTGGCTCTGCTCTCAGAAATTGCTCCTGGCTCGGGGGACCATATGGGATGCCGAAGATCTAACTTGGGTTTGTCCCAGGTTGGCCGTGTGCAAGGCAAATGTCCTACCACTGTGCTATCACCCTGGCCCCTAAAGATATTGTTTTTATCTTAAGATGTTGGAGAGTTAGCAGGATACGGAGACCGGGTGGGATCAGGTTTAAGATGGTTTCTCTGACCACGTTGAAATCAAGCTAAAAAGAATTTACGAAAAGCAAAGGAGAAAAAAGACATGGGATTTAAAGATTAAGCATTAAGCTTATAATACCCAGGGTGGAAAAGCAAATCATAGTGGAAATTAGAAAATAATGTTAAGGCATTGAATTTTAGCATTTGAATATTTATGGGAATATAGCTAAAGCCAAGCTTAGAAAAACATGTGTGCACTTGTGTATGTATGTATGTTTGTATGTATACATATATATTCATTACAAATAAAAAAGATAACAATTAAAACATTCATTTAAAATGTGGCTGGAGGGGCCGGAGAAATGGCATGGAGATAGGGAAATTGCCTTGCATGCAGAAGGACGGTGGTTTGAATCCTGGTATCCCCCGATCCTGCATCCCCGAGCCTGCCAGGAGCAATTTCTGAGCGTAGAGCCAGGAGTAACCCCTGAGTGCTGCCGGGTGTGACCCAAAACCCAAAAATAAATAAATGAATAAATAAATAAATAAATAAATAAATAAATAAATAAAATGTGGCTGGAGTGAAAATACAGCAGGTAGGGAGGGCTCTTGTCTTACACACAGATGACCTGGGTTCTATCTCTGGCTTTCCATAGGGTCCCCTGAGCCCACCAGGACTCACCCCTGAGTGCAAAACCAGGAGTTAGATCTCAGCACCACTGGTTGGGTGCCTCCTGCCCCCCATACACAGAATAATTTATCTCAAAAAATGTAAAAGGAATCAGAAAATCAATGTTAACAGTAAAAAAAAGGAAGAGATAAAGAAAAAGGCAGACCTTAGTGAAATAAAGCTACAATCAATACAATCAACTATGCCAGAGTTTGTACTATATATTTTCCAATGATCTGCTAGCCTTACTCCATAAATTTTGATGTGTTAAGTTTGTATTCTTCTTCGCTTCAAAAATATTAAAATTTTGGGGTTGTAATAAAAATACAGGGTGGCAGGGCACTTACCTTGTCCTGGGTTTGATTCCTGGCACCTCATGTGATTCCTGATCCCTCAGCACAGAACCACTGCACATCTGCTGGATATGTCTCCAAAAAATAAAAATTAAAACACAATGTTAAGTATCAACCACTATATGATCACAGCAAACAAAAAATAAAAAACAAAAATGTTTTCCTGAGGGGCCAGAGAAATAGTACAGTGGGTAGCATGCTTGCTTTGTACATGTACAGCTTGGGTTCCATCCCCAGCATCCCATATGGTCCCCCAAGCCTCACCAGGATTGATTACTTGAATGCAGAGCCAGTAATAAGTCCTAAGCACTGCTGGGTATGACTCCCTCCCACCCCCCCCAAAAAAAAGAGAAAGGTCTTCAGAGATAGGACAGGGGAGTAAGTTATTTTGCAATGACAGCTGACACTGATTGGATCCTCAGCTCCTCATACGGTCCCTGGAGCACCACCAGGGGTCACTCCTGACCACAGAACCAAGAATAGTGAGCACTGCAAGGTATAGACCAAAAACCCACTTCTCCCATTCCTAATCCCCACCACCACCACCAATTAAAAAGAAAGCTACTAATCCTGGGCCAGAGTGACATAGTACAACAAGTTGGGCATTTGCCTTGCAAGTAACTGACCACGGTTCAATCCCTGGCATCCCGTCTGGATCCCCAAGCTTATCAAGGTGAATTTCTTCTTTTTTTGGGAGGGGACACACCCAGCAGCGCTTGGGGGTTACTCCTAGCTCTGCACTTAGAAATCAGTCCTGGCAGGCTCAGGGGACTCTATGGGATGCTGGGGATAGAATCTGGATTCGTCCCGGGTTGACAGTGTGCAAGGCAAATGCCCTACTCTGTGCTATCACTCCAGCCCCCATCAGGATCCGCTAAACCAGGAGTAAACCCTGATTTCCTCTGGTGTGGACCAAGAAAAAATGAGAGAGAGAGAGAGAGAGAGAGAGAGAGAGAGAGAGAGAGAGAGAGAGAGAGAGAGAGAGAGAGAGAGAGAGAGAGAGAGAGAGAGAGAGAGAGAGAGAAACAGCAGAGGCCATGGTACT
>NC_064857.1:67429263-67444856 GCF_024139225.1 Suncus etruscus | reverse complement strand
GTGATGACTTGTGAGGTCTCTCTGGGAACAGTTTAATCCCTGAGTGAGTCAAAGCTCTGCAGGAACACAGAGGCAATGAAAGCTGTTGGGGTCACTCAACTTGAGGGGAGATTCTAAAACCCCACACCCCACGACATCCCCAGAGACCAGACTCTCCCTTGTGTCCTGGAGGGGAACCCCCTCCCCCAAGGGAGGCTGATGTCCTTGACTCGACCACCAGCCCCAGGGGCCAGGTCTCCCTGCCACCCTCAGACACATGGAAACATGGCTGGCCACTCTATCTAGGCCCCTCTCATGCACAGATGAGCCTGGCAACCAAACAGTGAATTTAGTTCTTAGAAGGGTCTTGTCAAAGTGGATTTCATATACAACCTATTTCTTTTTTCTTTTCTTTTTTTTTTTTTTGGGGGGGGGGGATACTTGGTGATACTCAGAGGTTACTCCTGGTTCTGTGCTCAGGCATCACTCCTGGAGATGCTGAGGATTGAACTTGAGTTGACTGCATGTAAGCCAAGGGTCCTATGCTCTGTTCTATCTCTCTACCAAGTGGGTCCCTTTCCTTTAAATCCTGTTTGATTTCCTCAGTGCACTTATATACAGCAGGAAAGGAAGGAAAAGAAGTGGATGATGGTGATTTGGTTTTGGTTTTTGGGGCACACCTAGCAGCACTCACCGGTTACTCCTGGCTTTGCGCTCAGAAATCGCTCCTGGCAGTCTCGAGGGACCATATGGGAAGCCAGGAATCAAACCAGTGTCCTTCTGGGATTGACTGCATGCAAGGCAAACGCCCTACCACTGTGCTGATCGTGATGGTGATTTTTATTGGAAAGAAAAGAGACTGGGGGAAGCAAGTTCTTGAGGGGGGTGAATGTTTGCTTAGGTCACTTTGAAGAAATCTAACAGGAGGCGTGAGAGCTAGGACCAGGCTTAGGGGCAGCCAACACTGTTTCATCACTCTTACGCCACATGACCCCCTCCCCAAGCATAACTAAGTTACCCTGGAGCCCCCCTGAGCACTGCCAGGATGACCCCCAGAATAATTCCATTTACCTGGGCCTCTGCACAGAGCCACAGTCCTGGCTGCCTGAGAAGCACCCGGTGAGATCCTTGGGGCCTCCCAAGCACCCTTGAGAGCTTGCAAGTCTCCCAAAAGAAAGCAAGTAAAAATTAAGTCAGAAAATCAATTTTATAATTTGGGGATTAAAGGTGAAAAAATTGGGAACTTGGGAGAGAAGAGCAGCCCCAAAGACTGAGCACAGGCTCTAGATGCTTGAGGCCTGAGCTTCACACTCAGCACCACCAGGTGTGGCTTCAAACTGCCCAAAGAATTGAAAATAATAGGGCCGGAGAAATAGCAAAGCAAGGAGGGTATTTGCCTTGCACATGGCTGACCTGGGTTTGATACCCGGCATCCTGTAAGGTTCCCTGAGCATTGCCAGGAGTGATTCCTGAGTGTAGAGCCAGGAGTACTCCCTCAACACTGCTGAGTGCTTCTCCCATCCCCGAAAAAAAAATAGAAAGAATTGGAAATAAGTCAGGAGACTTTAGCATGCAAAGTGTTCAGGCCAAGGGTCTGACTAAAGCTGGCTAGGAAAACGGCTGTAGATCAGATCACAAAAAGACTCATTAGAGATACTCTTCTCTTTCCCATCTCTCTCTAGTTATATTTATTCATATATTGCATCAGCTACTGTTTTCGATTAAAGAACAATCGCAATTTCTTCCTCCTTCTCTTCTTACTAGTATTCTTCTTCCTCCTCCTCTACTTTTCCTTTCGCCTCTTCCCCCTTTTTCCCTCCACCTCTTCCTCCTCCATGTGAGGCCAAATGAGTAAGAACTCAGATCCACCCACATCACAGAGTGTGATCCCAGCATCATAGCCTCAGGTTTGGTTCCCAACTTCACCTCCAGCAACTGCCACCACTAAAACAACTGAAAATGCAGAATGGGAGACCTGCCCCGTAGATAAAAATCTTTGTTATCCTTTGGGTCACCCTTGCAGTGCTCAGGGCTTATTCCTGGCTCTGCACTCAGGAATCAAGCCTGGTGGTATTCAATGTTCACTCCTATCTGGGCTCAGGGGACCTGATATGGGGATCCAACCCATTTGGGCAAGCGCCCTCTCCTGTCCAGCCCTCATCAACAAAACGTTAAGTGTATGGGATTATCAGAAGTTGACGTTGCTGTATAGTGATCTCATCTCACAGTGTCTGGAACTTCTTGTTATGTGCTTAAAGCCTCAGATCTATCAAATAATAATTTCCACCTCCTCACCTCAGCCCTTACTAAATGCAATTGAAACCTTAATTGTTGTTGTTTTTTAAATTTTTATTGAGAAAAAAAAATTTTTATTGAGACCATTGCGAATTACAAGTCTTTCACAGTTGTATTTTAGGCATATACAGGTAGTGACAATGAATTTGGGCCATTTCCTCCACAGTGTTTACCTCCCTCCACCATAGTATATCCCTCATGTATCCCATACCTCCACCCTTAGCCCTGTGGACTGCTAGTGTAAGAGATCCCTTTTGTGCATAGTTTGTTATAGTTTGGGTCTCTTGATTCTATTGTCCTTAACTTTGGTTTGGGTATTTAGATCTGACCTTTATTTTTTTCCTACTCAATGCTCCTGAGACCACTTGGCCCCTGGATCTCATCCATTTTTTTTTCTTTTCTATAATTTGTAGGAAGATATAGAAATATGAGGCAGAACAAAATAATTCAAGTTCTAAAGTGCTATGAAAAAGGCAGGAGCCCTTATCTAGAAGATACAAATAGAATGAAAAGAAGAAAAAGGGGGCAGACATGGTAAGGTTTTTGTTTGTTTATTTTTGTATAGGCCCAGTAAACATTGGGGGAAATTAGAAAGGAAATTCCCTTGACCTAAGAGATACAGTGTGTATCTCCCCCTCGAAGCATATTGTCATGAGACCGATTACAGGCTCCAGGAATGTTGGTTGTCCAACCCCAAGGTCTTTCTCTGTGGTCCCAGGAAAAGTTCTGCTCAGTCATGGTTGTCAAAGTCAGTCTTCTGTAATTAGAGATCTTGGTGAAACCTTAGTTTCTAGAAGTTTAACTATAAATCAGTCATATGAGTGGAATCAGGCAGTATTTATCCTTCGGGGCTGTGCTTATTTCATAGCATAATGACCTCAAAGCTTATCCGAGTATTGCTTGTGCAGAATTAGTTTTTGTAAAGATGAAATGATAATCTATTCTATGTATGAATTTACATATTTCTCTAGTCATCCGCTGATGCACATTTGAGGTGTTACCATGACTTGGAAGCAGTGGAAGTAGAAATGCAAATAACTCTTTGAAATTGGTTTTCATTCTTTATCCAAAAGATCTTTGGACTAATGCTGCCTGGGGGAACAATTGTGGAGAAAGAAGAAAGTTGTTGAACCAGAAACTCCTCCACTTAGAGGTCATACCAAAGACAAAAGGCCAAAAAGGAGGTTGAAAAGGGACCAAAAACAGACACAGAGACATCTAGAAAAATCTCCCAGCAGAGCCCCTGGGCATGTCAAGATCCTGTGTCTCATTTCCATAGTGGGGAAGCATTTCACATTTTACACCAGAACACAATGCTTCCATTTCTTCATCTCCTTACCCTGCTGGTCATTTCTCTTCATTTTCCACCAACACTCTCCTAGGCATGCCCACTCTCATGGGATTTTGTTCTCTATTTCCATGATGTGGGATGTTGATCTTTTCATGCACCCATTGGCTCTTCATTTGTCTTCTTTTGAAGGATGTTTATTCCAGTCCCCTGTCTGTTTCTTCCATCACTTGGTTTTGGAATTGAATCAATGATTCTCTCCCTATGTGTTCCTTCAATGTTTTGGATATTAAGCCCTTACCGGACAGATGTTTTCTCCTGTGTGTCTTCAAGACTTGCCATTTCACAGTTACTTGCTTTCTGGGCTACTCACAAGCAGGTAGTCTCACTCAAATATCTATGTTTGCTTTTGTTACCCGTGTTTTTAGTGTCAGAGCCAAGGAATCATTGCCAAGACCATTTGATTTCTTTTTATTTTATTTTATTTTATTTTGTGGGGGGTCACACCTGGCAGCTTTCAGGGGTTACTCCTGACTCTGCACTCAGAAATTACTCCTGGCAGTGTTTGGGGTACGATATGGGATGCCAGGGATCAAACCTAGGTTAGCTATGTGCAAGTGCCCTCCCCACTGTGCTATAGATCCCGCCCCCCATTTGGCTTCTAAATGATATTAGAGTAACTATTATTTATTCCCATGGTGCAGCACTCCTTAAAATATTATATTTATATTATTCTTGCAAAAGCAAAAATGAGATCAGAATTTTTGTTTGTTTGTTTTTGGGCCACACCTGTTGACGCTCAGGGGTTACTCCTGGCTATGTGCTCAGAAATTGCTCCTGACTTGGGGGACCATCTGGAATGCCGGGGGTATCGAACCGAGGTCCGTCCTAGGTTAGTGCTGGCAAGACAGAAGCCTTACCTCTAGCATCACTACTCCAGCCCCAAGATCAGAATTTTTACTCTCTCTCTCTCTCTCTCTCTCTCTCTCTCTCTCTCTCTCTCTCTCTCTCTCTCTCTCTCTCTCTCTCTCTTTGGTTTTTGGGTCACACCCACCTTTGCGCTCAGAAATCGCTCCTGGCAGGCATGAGGGGATGCCAGAATTTAAACCATCGTCTGTCCTGGGTCGGCTTCATGCAAGGCAAACACCATAACTCTGTGCTATCTCTCTGATTCCCAGAATTTTTACTTTTAAGAGAATGTGTATTATAAACAGCCATATACATTCCATGAATTATTTGGAACATCAGGAGGAAAAAAAGTTCTGATTGAATATTTTTACTTGTTCTTTTGAAATATCTGATGACACTATAGCAAAGCAGTATTATTTACCATCCACAAAATTCTGCTACCCCCAACAGAGCCAACACAAACACTGACTGTCTCCTTTTTCAGAGCTGCTAGAGAATTTAAAAATAAAATAAAAGAACAAAATTAATGAGAAGAACAATTCTGTGATACAAACAAAAACCCTCCTCGCTGAGTGAGATGAGAGTGACAACTGCAAATGCCAAAGTTCTATCTTTGATAGCACTTTCTTTTGGTAAAGTTTTTTTAAAATGTGTTAGCATTGGTATGCAAGAGAGTAAATGTTTATATGTTCAATGCCTCCACCCCACAGCTACTGCCAAGGTGCAAAAACCCTCCACCACTGTCCTAAAGACTTTCCTTTTTATCTTAATTTTAATTTTTTGGGTGGTTGAGTCCCATCTGGCAGCAGTCAGAGGTTACTCTTGGCTCTGCACTCAGAAATCGCTCCTGGCAGGCCAGGAGACCATCTGGGATGCTGGGAATCGAATCCAGGTCTGTTCCAGATCTGCACATGCAAGCAAATGTGCCTTACCACTATTTTATTGCTCTGGCCCCTAAGACTCTTTTTTTTTTTTTTTTTTTTTTTTGGTTTTTGGGCCACACCCGTTTGACGCTCAGGGGTTACTCCTGGCTATGCACTCAGAAATCGCCCCTGGCTTGGGGGGGACCATATGGGACGCCGGGGATCGAACTGCGGTCCGTCCTACATTAGCGCTTGCAGGGCAGACACCTTACCTCTAGCGCCACCTTCCAGGCCCCAAGACTCTCTTTTTAAAAAAAAAAAAATTGGGGGGGGGGCCCCATACTAGGGTTACTCCTGGCAGTGCTCAGGGGGAAATAGATAAATAGATAATATTTGGAATCAAACCCAGTAAAACATTTGCTAAATAACCACCACAGCCACTAGTATGTCTCTGATCTCTATATTCAACTCTCAATACCTGACTTCTATGGTCAGAGTCTAAGGGTTTGTTTTTGTGGGGCATGATCTCTTCTTCCCCTTGGTTTCTTTCTATTTTGCCTGTGAGTGGGATTTCCCTTGTACTGGTCTTTTTTCTTCTGACCTACTTCATTAGCATGACACCCTCCCCTCTGTTCCATCTCTATTATAACAAAGGCAAGACTTCATCTTTTCTCATCATTGAGTAGAATTTCATTGTATGGCTAGACTACAATTTCTTTTTTTTTTTTTTTTGGGCCACACCCAGCGGTGTTCAGGGGTTACTCCTGGCTGTCTGCTCAGAAATAGCTCCTGGCAGGCACGGGGGACCATATGGGACACCGGGATTCGAACCAACCACCTTTGGTCTTGGATCGGCTGCTTGCAAGGCAAACGCCGCTGTGCTATCTCTCCAGGCCCTAGACTACAATTGCTTTTTTCTTTTTTTCAGACCACATTTCTTTATCCACTCATCTGTTGTTGAGCTCTTGAGTTGGTTCCATATCTTGGTTATTACAAATAACACTGCAACGAATTAGTCATGATTTAGTCATGTGTATATATATATTTGAATTGGTGGCTTTGTGTTATTTGGATGGATACCTAGGAGAGTAATCATTTGCTCAGATGTTAGTTCTATTTTTAATTTTAAAATAACTTCTTAAGATAAATACTCACTTTTGAAAGAGGACTGGTATTCTTATTTTTAGAGTACTGATGTCCTTTTAGTTTATTATTTTTTGGCAGTTTGGGGGCCACTCCTGGCAAGGCACTGGGGTTACTCCTAGTTCTGCTTTCAAAATCACTTCTGGTGATACTCAGGGGATCTTATGGGATGCTGGGGATGGAACCTGGATCAACCACATTCAAAATAAATACCCTCTCTGCCAGTTCTACTATCACTCTGGCCTGCTGAGGTCTTTTTTATTGAGTGAGATTCTTTGATTTACAATATTATGAATGATTGTTTCTCATGTACATAATTCTAAAACTACACCCATCATCAATGTACCCACCTCCTTGCCCCCAAGGTCCTCAAGGCTGCTTTCCTTTCATCCCCTAACCCAGCAACCCAACAGTTTGTCAGTTCTCCCATTGTGTTGCCTTCAGCCCTTTGCTGCTACTTTGCTGTGTATCTGTAAGTCCCACCTAGGAGATACCATTCTCTGTCTTTCCCTTTCCTTGAAAATGACTCCACTAAGCCTATTCCATCCACTTTGCTGCCAATTGCATGTTCTTGTGCTTTCTTTCTTTTCCTTTCTTTCTTTCTTTTTCTTTCTTTCTTTCTTTTTTCTTTCTTTCTTTCTTTCTTTCTTTCTTTCTTTCTTTCTTTCTTTCTTTCTTTCTTTTTTCTTTCTTCTTTCTCTCTCTCTCTTTCTTTCTTTCTTTCTTCCTTCCTTCCTTTCTTCCTCCCTCCCTCCCTCCCTCCCTCTCTCTCTCTTTCTTTCTCTCTCTTTCTTTCTTTCTTTCTTTCTTTCTTTCTTTCTTTCTTTCTTTCTTTCTTTCTCTTTCTTTCTTTCTTTCCTTTCTTTCTTTCTTTCTTTCTTTCCTTTCTTTCTTTCTTTCTTTCTTCCTTTCTTTCTTTCTTTCTTTCTTTCTTTCTTTCTTTCTTTCTTTCTTTCTTTCTTTTTTTCTTTCTTTCTTTCTTTCTTTCTTTCTTTTCTTTCTTTCTTTCTTTCTTTCTTTCTTTCTTTCTTTCTTTCTTCTTTCTTTCTTTCTTTCTTTCTTTCTTTCTTTCTTTCTTTCTTTCTTTCTTTCTTTCTTTCTTTCTTTCTTTCTTTCTTTCTTTCCTTTCTTTTTTCTTTCTTTCTTTCTTTCTTCCTTTCTTTCTTTCTTCTGCCACACCCGGCGGTGCTCAGGGGTTACTCCTGGCTGTCTGCTCAGAAATAGCTCCTGGCAGGCACGGGGGACCATATGGGACACTGGGATTCGAACCAATCACCTTTGGTCCTAGATCGGCTGCTTGCAAGGCAAATGCCGCTGTACTATCTCTCCGGGCCTCCTTCCTTCCTTCCTTCCTTCCTTCCTTCCTTCCTTCCTTCCTTCCTTCCTTCCTTCCTTCCTTCCTTTCTTTCTCTTCCTTTCTTCCTTTCTTTCTTTTTCTTTCTCTTTCTTCCTTCCTTCCTTCCTTCCTTCCTTCCTTCTTTCTTTCTTTCTTTCTTTTTCTTTCTTTCTTTCTTGCTTGCTTGCTTGCTTTCTTTCTTTCTTTCTTTCTTTCTTTCTTTCTTTCTTTCTTGCTTTCTTTCTTTCTCTTTCTTTTCTTTCAAATGCCCTACCTTCATGCTATCTCTTTCTTTCTTTCTTTCTTTCTTTTTTTTTTTTTTTTGGTTTTTGGGCCACACATGGTGTGGGTTACTCTTGGGTTACCATATGAGATGCTGGGGGATCAAAACACGGTCCATCCTAGGCTAGCACGTGCAAGGCAAACACCCTACTGCTTGTGCCACTTCTCTAGCTCATTCTTGTTCTTTCTTAGAACTGCAGAGCTGTCTATATATTCCATAACTTCTTCATCTATTTATGTGTAGTTGGGCAGATAGTTTGTTTCCAAATCCTGGCTATTTGATTTAGTGAGTGATGAACATAGGTGCATTTATACTTTTGAATTAATGTTTGTTTTGTGTGTGTGTGTGTGTGTGTGTGTGTGTGTGTGTGTGTGTGTGTGTGTTATGGAATAGATGCCAAGAAGTGGTCTCTCTGGGCTCTGGAATTTCAATTCCAATGTTTTGGTTTTTGGCTAGATCTCCATATTGCTTTTCTTAGAGGTTGACCTAGACAATATTCTCATCAGTAGAACCAACAACCTACCAGTGCTGACTGTTTCAAGACTTTATGACTTGTGTGTTTCTCACTGGCATGAGATAATGTTGGTGCTGCTTTGACTGGCATTTCCCTAATCACGAGCTACAAGGGACATTTTTGTCATAGGCCTATTGACCATTCTTATGTCTTTTTTTGGGAAAACATCTTTTCAAGGAGATGCTGATTTTTGGGTTTTTGTTTGGGGGCCACATCCAGCAGAGCTCAGGGATCACTCCTGACCCTGCATTCTGAAGTCACTCGTGGCAGTGCTCGGTGGAACATATGGGAGACTGGGGATCCCACTGGGTTGGCCACAGGCAAAGTAAAGGTATGAGCTGCTCTGGCCCCAAGATACTAATGTTTTTTTATTTTTTATTTTTATTTTATTTATTTTGGGGGGGGTCACACCCGGCAGCACTCAAGAGTTACTCCTGGCTTTACACTCAGAAATCACTCCTGGCAGGCTCAGGGGACGATATGGAATGCTGGGATTCGAATCACCGTCCTTCTGCATGCAAGGCAAACGCTCTACCTCCATGCTATCTCTCCGGCCCCACTAATGTTCTTTAGCTGTTGGTTGTCTGTGAGTTTTCACATAACCAATGGCAGAATGGCAACTCTCACAGTGGATGGAGAATGTCCACAAACATTGAAAAAATTTTTTATTGGATTACTATAAAATACAGTTAAAAAGTTGTTGATGGTTGTGCTGATAGTTGGGTTTTCATCATTCAATGTCCACAAGCATTTTGACTAAGCCATATCAGAACTGGTTCCCCTTTTGCTATTAAAACAAATGTTTTCTTTCTTTTTTTTTTTTTTTTTTGGTTTTTGGGCCACAACTGGCAGCATTTAGGGGTTACTCCTGGTTCTGCTCACTCAGAAATTGCTCCTCATAGGCTCGGGGGATCATATGGGATGCTGGAGATCGAATCCTGGCCAGTCCTGGGTTGTCTGTGTACATGGTAAACATTCTACCGCTGTGCTGTCACTCTGGCCCCAAGACAAATTTTTTTGTTTTGTTTTGGGTCACATCTGGCAGCGCTCAGGGGTTACTCCTGACTCTATGCTCAGAAGCCACGCCCCTGGCAGGCATAGGGGACCATGTGGGATGTCGGGATTCGAACCACCGTCCTTCTGCATGAAAGGCAAACGTCCTACCTCCATGCTACCTCTCCGGCCCAGAAAAATGTTTTCTGGTTCTGCTCTTTCTGTACTGTTTTGCCTAAAAAAGTTTGAAATTTTATTTTTAACCTCGAAGACTTAAATGGTAAATAATAGTGTGTCCTCCTGTGGTCCATTGTTCATTCTGGGAACTCAGGGAACCCTTTAAGGCCTGGGCAGTGTCTCTCAGCCATTTCGGGAAATGCCTGCTTCTGTCCTTGGCATGGCTTGTCCATTGTTATCTGACCTCTCTTACACACAGGATGGCATACTGCTGCTGCCCACTTATCCTACTGGTCATTCCTGAGACATAGGTTGAAGTGACAGCGTGCCTGTCACTTTTATCCCCTCTTCCTACTTTTTTTTGTTTGTTTGCTTTTGTTTTGGAGCCTCACCTGGCCATGCTCAGGGGTTATTCCTGGTTCTGTACTCAGATATTATTTCTGGCAGACTCAGAGGACCCTAGGGGACGCCAGGGCAGGGATTGAACCTTCTTTAGAGTTTGCAAGGCAAATGCCCTACTTTCTGTATTATCACTCTGGCCCCTCTTCCTGCTTCTTTTTATTTTTTTTTCTTTTGGTTTTGGGACCACACTCAGCAGTGCTCAGGGGTTCCATCTGGTTCTGCACTCAGAAATTGCTCCTGGCGGGCTTGGGGGACCATATGGGATGCTGGGGATCAAACCCTGGTCTGTTCTGAGTCAGTCATGTGCAAGGCAGATGCCCTATTGATGTGCTATCTCTCTGGCCCTCTTCCTGCTTCTTAATAACAGCCCCAAGGCCCAAGAGGGGAAGAGAGTGGTTGAAGCTAGCTGGTGTCTTCATGCCTCACACTGAGGGAGTACCTCTCACTCCAATGTCTGGGGTGCTCTTGCCGGGCTGTTGTTGGTAGAGATAAAGGCGAAGAGAATGACAGCTGACATTTGCATGGCACATGTAAGACCTATGAACTTTTTGGTTTTGCTTTCATGGGCCAGACCTAGAGGTGCTCAGAGCTGACTCCAGATTCTGAACAAAACAAATCCCTTCCAGATGCCTCAAAGCACCTGAGCACATGCTTTGCCCCATCTTCCTAGTCCATGGTAGGAAGCTTGCCACAAAGAGCAAGGGGGGGGGGGGGAGAATACTATTACTCTAGCCCTATTTTAGGGGCCAGAGAGATAGCATGGAGGCAAGGCATTTGCCTTGCATGCAGAAGGACGGTGGTTCAAATCCCGGCATCCCACATCATTCTCCCGAGCCTGCCAGGAGTGATTTCTGAGTGTATAGCCAGGAGTAAGCCCTGAGAGGTGCTGGGTGTGACCACCCCCCTCCAAAAAAAGAGCAAGGGAAGAGTTTAGGGCAGAAAAGGGAACACTGTGACAATGACAGTTGGGAATGATCACTCTGGACAAGGACTGGGTGCTAAAAGGAAATAAAGTGATATGCATGATACCCCTTCAGCAACTATATTGCATACCACAGTGTCTCAAAAGAAGAGAGTGGGTTGGAACGATAGTATAGTGACTGGTAGGGCATTTGTTTTGCATGTGGCTGACCTGGGACTGACCCAGGTTGATCCCTGGCATCCCATGTGGTCCCCTGAGCCTGCCAGGAGCAATTTTTGAGCACAGAGCCAGGACTAACCCCTGAGCACCACCAGGTCTGGTCCACACACACACACACACACACACACACACAAATAAATAAATAAATTAATTAATTAAAAAAATAGAAATAAATGAGAGAGGGCCGGAAAGATAGCACAGCGGTAGAGCATTTGCCTTGCAAGTGGCCAACACAAGACCAACATTGGTTCAAATCCCGGCATCCCATATGGTCCCCTGTGCCTACCAGGAGCGATTTCTGAGTGCAGAGCCAGGAGTAACCCCTGAGCGCTGCTGGGTGTGACCCAAAAATCACAACAACAACAAAAAAATGAGAGATAGAGAGAGAAGAAAAATATCTGCCATAGAGATAGGCAGGGAGAGGGCAGGAGGGAAACTGGGAAACATGCACTGGTGAAGGGTGTTGAACATTGTATGACTGAAACTCAAACATGAACAACTTTGTAACTGTGTATTATGAACTGTATTATGAACAACCTTATAACTATGGTGTTTAAATAAAATAATTTTTTAAAAATAGAGTCCCAACTTCAGTCCTTAGCATCTCAAAGTCTGCAAACACCAACATGAGTACTGAGTCAAGTGAAGCTCTGAAGCATTGAGACAGGAGTAGCCCTGGAGCACTGAGCTAGGAGTAGTCCTAGAGCACGAGCTAGGAGTAGCTCTGGAGCACTGCTAGTTGTAGCCTGAAACTGAAACCAAAGGACAGCAGCACAACCCTGACACCCAGCTGATCTCAGATAACGAGAAGGAGCTCCCTGCATCGCCCACTTGTCCTTGGTGTTTGCAGGATTCCAGAGCTCTGGGAGGCCAAACTCAGCGCTTTCCTTGGGATCCTTAGGAACCTTCATCTTCAGCAATTCCAAGCAGCGGCATATGAGTGCAGTAAATATCAATATTCAGCCTAGGAGGATCTCCTCTGGAAACAGCATGAGTCACACTGAGGGGGTGTCAGCTCACCAGAGGCCAGAGTGCGGAGGTTTCTGTTTCCACAGTAACCACAGCAGCTTGGTCAGGGAGGCAGAAGGCTCCCAGCAGAGGGAATGTGTGGCACCTGGAGCTGGGGCCTCTGGTGGCTGAATCCTAGAGGTGGAGGGGACTTAGGAGGGCTCAAGCCAAGGCCAGCTTTAAGATGGATCTTTGGTTTTCTGTTTGATTTGCTTTTGGGGCCACACCTGGTTGTACTCAGGGGTTACACTCAAGAATCACTCCTGGGGTGCTCTATGGGATGCCGGAGATCAAACCCAGGTCAGCTGCAGCAAGGCAAATGTTCTCTGCTGTGCCATGGCTCCAGCCCTCAGGATGTGTCTTTGTGAAGTAGCCTCCGGACATGCCTCTCCTGGCTCCACCGCACCCCATCATGCTCCAGGTCAAGGGAGGAAGTTTTGCTTTTCATCCACGAGAAGTCCTTGAACACGCATTCCCTGTGCCAGGCATAATAAATCAAGAGGTTTTTTTTTTTTTAATTATTATTTTGCTTTGTTTTGTTATGGGAGCTATACCCATTGGTGTTCTGGGCTGACTGACTCCTGGCTCTGTACTCAGGGGGCTTAGGGTGCTAGGGATTGAACACAGGTCAGCCATGTGCAAGCCATGTGCAAGGCATGTACCTAGCCCACTGCATTAATATTCCGGCCCAGGGAACCTGGAATTCTAAGCTTAAAGAATCGGGTGAAGGGAGGTTAAAAGGCAGCCAGGGGCCCAGGGAGACCATGTGTCAAAGGAACATTCTGTCTGCCACCCCAGAAGGCCTGGAGGCTGGGGGCAGAAGAGGGGAAGGCTGGGAGCCTTGATAGGCTCCCAGCGCACCCAAGTTAGGGAGAAGGCCTTCCACATGGGGTCTCCCCCGACCTCATGCCGGCTAGAGCTAGCCTCCAGTTCAAGAGAGGATCGAGAGAGCCGGAAGCCAGGATCTGCCCGCCCTACACCCTGTGCCCTTCACACCCTAGAGCTGGGGGAAGGGCGGGGAAAGCTTGGGACCCCATCCAGGAGGGACCCCCGACACCCACCTTGTCTGGCCGCCTGGGCTGCCACCCCAGAAGGCCTGGAGGTCGGGGGCAGAAGAGGGGAAGGCTGGGAGCCTTAATAGGCTCCCAGCGCACCCAAGTTAGGGGTGTATCCCAAGAATTCTGACCCTTCTCTTGTAGTCCTTAGGCTCCTGCTTGCATTATTAACCTACTGTCCTTGCACATTCAGGGGTTCTTTGGGGGTTTTGTTTGTTTGTTGGGGGACCCGTACCTGGTGATGCTCAGAGACTCTTCCTGGTTCAGTGCTCAGGGTTGATTCTGACAGGTTGCTTTTGGACCACATGGTGCCAGGGGTGGAACCATCGCAAAGCAAGTCCTCACTAAGCTCCTTGAACTCCCTCCAGCACCCTGAGGGTTTTTTTTGTCCCAAAGGGACACTAGAGGGATCTCACATTCTGAGCTAAGGGACCAGTCATGTCACTGTCCCAAGAAGCCTTTTGTGTTTCACTGGCTCCCAAATTAGGAACATTTCAAGACAAAACTGGTTAATTAGAATTGTGACAAGCACAATAATCATTCGTCCAGCTTTTCATTCATCTTCTTTGTTCATTCCCAAAATTACATGAAGTGACCAAATGTGAGGATGGTGAAGTTGAAGAGGAGGAAGTGAACAAGAGGAGGAGGAAATGGAGAGGAGCAGGGGAGGAGGGGGAGCAGCCCAGGGTCTCCTGGATTCTCTGCATCTGTAAAGGGAGCACATTTCCATGCAGAGCAGGGTCTTCGCTCTCAGGGGCTCAGAGGTGATTCTATTGTAGTTTGTTCCCCACAGCCATCCCCAGAGCTTCCACACTCATTCGCCCTGTGTTATTGTTCTCCATTTTTTTCATCCTGTCTTATCACTAGAGCAGGCCTAAGCATGTGGACAAAAGGACACTCTGTCTGCTCCTGTCTCCACCCTCTGTGAGTCATGGGGTCTCAATGTTGGGTCTCAGTCTCCAGTGAACCTGCCCCACATGCCTCTTACAAAACTCTCTGCTCTTTGGACTCAAGCCCCCCACACCGCTGTCTTCCCTTCTGCCTGTGCATCCCACAACCATGGCACCTGGCTGCCCCCACACCTCACCTGCCTTCCCGATGCCTCTCATGTTCAGCAAGACACCTGGCCCGTGCACCAGCCTCTCATCTTCTCCTTCTCCAGCCGGGGCATCTCTGCTCTAGATCCCAACAGACACTTTACTCCCATGCACCATCTCTGAGAACTGCTCCCGGCCTGAAACCAACCTGAGCTGGGAGCATCCATCTCTTTTGAAACATGCTCTAATAGCACATCATGCTGTTGCCCCGAAAGCAGCAGGACATGTCTGTCCACACGATGCCTCCAAAAACATCTAAGAGAAATATCTCACTTTTCTTTCTGGTCTGCTTCCACCCCTCCTTATTCCTTAAACTCAGCTGTTCCTCATGTCACTAGGGCCCTCCTCAAGGGGCTCTTCTTTTCCCACATGTGTTACCTTCATCCATACTCTAGAGATCCCCAACTCTGCTTCTCCAGCACTTTCATGCTAACCTAACTAGAGGATATGGTTATCTCGTCATCTACTAGGTATTCCATGCTGGCTGATGCCCAGGAACACCTTAGCCTTTCCTTCCTCCAGGTCTGATCACAATCACTCTGCCATGGGTTAGAAACTCAGTGTCATGCCACCCTCCTTTGTCACCAAGCCCCAGATGTCCATTCATTTCTGCCCAGACTTTTCGGTCTTTCTAGCCTCATTACCAGCCCCATTGAGGCTCATATTGATCTCTCCTTCCATATTAACATCCTGAAGGCTGCCTCACTCAGTCCCAATTTCTGTCCATCCCCCAAAGACCAAAGAGCTTGTCCTTGAGTGCAGCTGTCATCGGAGCCCTCCTGCTGCCTGTCTGAGGTGCCCTTGTCTTTGGTTCCTAAACTGATGGGTTCCTAGATCCTTCAGCTGCTGGTAGCTCCTGATCTGATTGTGTCATGGTACAGGCTCCCCCTGCATTCCCTCTCATTGTCCTTGTTGCACCCCCAGCCCTGAGCTCCCTGGGTCTCTTCTATCCCTTGACTCTTATGGGGTTTCTTTTTTCTTTTCTTTTATTTTCTCTTTTTTCTTTTCTCTTCCTTCCTTCCTCCCTCTCTCCCTCCCTCCTCTTCCTTCCTTCCTTCCCTTCCTTTCCTTCCTTCCTTTCCTTCCTTCCCTTCCCTCCTTCCTTCCTTC
>NC_064857.1:67371763-67424263 GCF_024139225.1 Suncus etruscus | reverse complement strand
GCTAATGCTACTGACGTCTCTAAAACCAACACAAGTCTAGCACTCATGCTAATTCTATCACAATAAGCAATTGAGTCATTGAATAATCACTCAAGACTTACACACTGGCCAGAAAGTCACCTCCGTGTCTAGCTGGCGCCAACAGAGGAGAGAAAATGCAGAGCCGAAGTTGTAGGAATGGCACCGAAACAGCCTTAAGGATGGGCTGAATAAAAAGATCCCTTGGAGAAGGCCCTGGGTCTGCCTCCTTAACCCCCCTCCTCAAAGATCCTCTGAAGCATTGAAAGTTCAATCTGAGGGGCTGGAGAGATAGCATGGAGGTAGGGTGTTTGCCTTGCATGCAGAAGGACAGTGGTTTGAATCCCAGCATCCCATATGGTACCCCAAGCCTGCCAGGAGCGATTTCTGAGCATAGAGCCAGGAGTAACCCCTAAAAAAACAACAAAATAAAAATTTAATCTGAGCGATGTCTTCTCATTGTTTATCAATGTCAACATAATAATGTGATAATGGTTATTGCCAAGAAAAGTAGACTCTAAGTACCATATAGATCTCTGTGGGGTATTGTACAAATTAGGGTGAGAAGACCCCAGGACTGGCACAGGCTGATACCCTCGCAGGACAGAATTTAGGAATTTCAGGCTGTGATTCTTTTGGTTTCCTTTTTTGGAGGGCATTGGATTGACCCCTGGTGTTCTTCAGGACTTACTCTTGTTTCTGTGCTCAGGGGTGACTCCTGGTGGTGCTTGGGGGATCAAAGAGGAGTCAATCATGTGCCAAACAGTGAGTCTAGGCCAGGAGGGCCCCTGCCACCCCGGTGACAGCCACAGTGTGGAGATGTTACTGTTTGCTGCATCAACAAGGGAGAGGAGGGGATGGTGCTCATTAGACGGGTTGGGGGCATAGGGGAAAGCCACCCCATCCAAGCAGCACCTCTGGGAGCACCCCAGCACAGGAATAATCTGTAAGGGGCTGCATTGATATCCTCACGCAGCAGGATATGGCCCCTTCTAAATCTTACCATGTCGCAGAACCCATGTGCCAACTTCCAGTCCCAGCCATACCTTTTGAGATAGAGGCCCTGAAGAGCTTAGAATAGGTGCATCGGAGGGACAGGCCCCTCTGAACGGGCCAAGGCTGTCAGGTGGGACTCTGGGCTTCAGGGTCTGCCCTGTAGAGTCAGTGTGAGCTGTGATCACCCCAGATTTCAATGTCTTTTTTTTTATCCCTGCAGCCTCTCTCTCTTCTATCTCCCTCCCCCTATCTTTCTCTCCCTCTCCTCTCTCTATCTCTCACTCTCTCTCCTTCTCCATCCCTCCCCCCCTCTCTGGCCAGGCTCAGTAATGCTCTAGGCATGCACAGATCAGACATTAAGCACCTGCTTTATATATGTGAGGTCTTGTAGGCTTCCTCTACCAGAGAAAAAGGGGGGCTCTCCCACTCTTGGGGATGGAAAGGAGCCTTGGGTTCTACCCTCAAAGCTCTGTTCCTGACTCTGTGCAGGTCTGTGGGCCTAAGAGGATGAATTAGTAGTTCATAAGTTACCTCAATAAAACTGCATTTTTTAAAAAAGAAAGCTTCAAGCATCCCCTGGCATGGAATGGCCTCTCAAGCAGTACCAAGAATAGCCCCCGAGCACCACTGGTATGACCCAAAAATACCCCAAATAAATAAACTCCCAGTATCCTTCAAGCAAAATAACAATAACAACAATTTTTTGGCCATTTGCAGATTGTTGTTTGACCTCATACTGAGTGCACCCGAGTCCTAATACAGACACCTGCAACCCCCTGTAAGATCAGCACCAGAAATAGCATGACTGAAATAAGGCCCAATACACCTGCCAATAAGGCCCAAATAAGGCAGGTCAGGGACACTCTTCTGCAATGTAACATGGGAACATGGTAAGAGAGTCTTTTCTTTCGGGGATGGGATGGGTTTCCCTCTCAATCCCTTTGTATTATTTTGTTTATTTGTTTTTGTTTGGGGGCCACATCGGGCAGTGCTCTGGGGACCATATGGAATGGTAGGGATGGAACCTGGGTAATCCACATTCAAGGCAAATGCCCTTCCTGCTGTGCTATTCTGCAGCCCCTTTTGTATCTTTTTGGTTTTGTTTTTATATCTCACCAGGCAGTGCTAAACAGGGCTTGAGACAAGCCATCCCTTGTGTATGTGGCCCCAGCATGCAAACCTGGGTCAGCTGCCTGCAGAGCAAGAGTCCTGCCCACTGAACTCTCTCCCATCCTCCCTTTGTAGTCCGAACTCAGTGTCGTGAGTATATTTTTTAAGCACACAACTAATCAGTATACACTCCACATTGGAGCTGACCTTCCAGAAAATCAAAAAGAACGTATTTCCTCCCTTCGGTGAGATTGGTACTTAATAAGTGATCCTTCCAGATCCGAGTTTGGATTCTGTGCTAAGAATAGTTCACTTTCCGTTGCCAGAGAGCTTTTTTATTTTTCCCACCAAGGCCACTGAGTTCTTAATGCCCAGGGCTATGCTGGGGCTGGAACGTCACCCCCTGTTCCCCAACTTGAGCTAGGGAAATTGGGAACATTTTCCCACCCACTGTTCTCAGGAAAGCTGCTGCATAAACATGAAACCATTAAAACAATCAGTGTGACAGGAGGTAGTGAGGACTCTATTTATATTTAATACAGTTTCCCTCTTTCTACAAAGCAGGCTGGGCCATTTATTATAAAAAGAAGTAAAACATTACTCCACTTTTCCTTCTAACAACCTGGGTGCTTAGAATGAAATAGGATGCTTAGAATGCCCTCTACTAGTCTCTCTTCCCTTTTCTTATAGTGGTGTCATGTGATGGAGAAAAGTCTAGTTTGTTGGTTTTTGTTTGTTTGTTTTTTCCCCCCTAAGTGCATCGTACTGACCTCATGGGTGAAAGTCCTAAACTTAAGCGGTTGGCTTTTAAGGAAAAACAGGAGCTGGTCTGGGCTTTCCTAGAATATTCTGGAGAGCCCAGACACCTCTGAACATTGGCTTTGGGGCTTGTGTGGTCCTGGGTGTCCTGGTTTCCTTAACTCTGCTCTCAGACTGTGCCCCTGTAACTGCCTAGGCCCTATGGCTCTTCAGCCCCTCCACATCTGGGAAAGGGATGCCCCACCCCCCACATACACATCTGGGAAATTATGCCCCTCCCCCCTACACACATGTCTCTTCACATCTGGCCTGCCAGCCAAGCAGAAAATCAAAAGCTATGGAATTTGCTAGAACTGGTATGGGGTGGTAACAGAGGTTGGGGGGAATTAACTTGGAAGTGGAATAGAAAAATGGATTATTTTCTCAAAAAATTTTCTCCTGGGGCAGGATTGATAGCACAGTGGTAAGGCATTTGTTTTGCATATGGTCAACCCTGGACCAACCTGAGTTTAATCTCTGGCATCCCATATAGTACCCCGAACCTGCCAGGAGTGGTTTTTGTTTTTGTTTTTCACGAGTGGTTTTTGAGCACAGAGCCAGAAATAACCCCTAAGTGCCATCGGTGTGTCCCAAACACCCTTAAATTTCTTCTTTTGAGGAAAGCCAGAACAATAGCACAGCAGGAAGCGCATTTGATTTGCACAAGGCCAACCCAGGTTCTATCTCATATGGTCCCCTGAGATTGTCAAAGAGCCAGTCTGCTCTTTCTAAGTGAAGAGAGCCAGGAGTAATCCCTGAACAGTGCTGGGTGTGGCCCAAAGACCAAAATAAAAAACCAAAACAAAATAATTTTTTGTTTGTTTGTTTTCTGGAGAGATAGCAGAAATAGTACAGGGATTCAGGCACTTCTCTTGCATGTGGCCAGCTCCAGTTCAGTTTCCCAAAATGCATGTCCCACTGAGTGTCAGAAGTAACCTCAGAGAACAAAGTCAGAAGTCGCTTCTCAGGAGCCAGAGCTATAGCACAGCAGGTAGGGCGTTTGCCTTGCATGCAGCTGGCCTGGGTTCGATCCCTGGCATCCTATATGACCTCCCAAGCCTGCCAGGAGTGATTCCTGAATGCAAAGCCAGGAGTAAACCCTGAGTACTGCTGGATGTAGCCCAAAATCCCCCTCCTAAAGTATGATAATTTAAAACCTACTCATGGGGCCAGAGCTACAGTATAGCAGGTAAGGCATTTGCCTGGCATGAAGCTGACCCAGGTTTAATCCCTGCCATCCCATATGTCCTCCGAGCCTGCCAGGAGTGATTCCTGAGCATAGAGCCAGGGGTAACTCCTGAGTGCTCTCAGTGTGGCCGCAAACAAACACACAAACAAAAAAGAAGTAGCTTCTCAGTACTGCTGAGCATGGTCCCTAAACAAGCAAAAAAAACAAAAACAAACAAACAAACAACAACAAACCCTCAGACCCAAAAAATCTCCCCTGAATCATGTTTCTTTAATCCAGTGGTATAAAAGTGATAAAGTCACTTTGGATAAATCAAAGCTGAAGACAATAACATCCAGAGACACATTTATGTGACAATCACCAGGTCTCTTGCTGAGAACCAAGTTCAAAAGCAGTGAACCATTCCAAAGCGGAAGGCAAAAAAAAAAAAAAAAAAAAAAAAAAAAAGATCCAGCCATGGCAGTTAGCCCAGTACAGTCATGGGGACCATGTCAGTTTGCGTGGTATGAGCTGTCACTCTTTGTCACTGCTCTTTTATGCACCCCCCCCCCAAAAAAAAGCAAAGAGCTACAGCTTCCCCTCTGCAGCTGTGATTTCTGCCTCCTTCTCAGACAACAGGGCAAGTGGAAGAGAGATTTGAATATCTAATTAAGGTGTATTTTCAAAATTCCTCTTTAAGCAGCTTTCCGAGTCTTTGAAACTATGCTAAAAATAATGCTCCTCTAAACCAAATGATGTCATCTGACTCTGTCAACGTATATGTTCACTGTATCACCCACTTCTCCATATAAAATAAGACATGGTGGGAGCTCTTTTTCCCTACTGACGGTAGCCTGGAAACACGGGTTTAAAATAAATGTATCCCTGAGTTTTTCTAATAGTTCTTTCTACCCTGAGTGTCTTTGATCCATGGGCTTTTTTTGTCTGCATTTCAAGAGGAGTAGCTGTTGGCAGCGGCCAATGTGGAGGTGTGTGTGTGTGTGTGTGTGTGTGTGTGTGTGAGAGAGAGAGAGAGAGGAGAGAGAGAGGAGAGAGAGAGAGGAGAGAAGAGGAGAGAGGGGGAAAGAGGGAGAGAGAAGAGAGAGGAGAGAGGGAAGAGAAGAGAGAGGAGAGAGGGAAGAGAAGAGAGAGGAGAGAGGGAAGAGAAGAGAGAGGGGGAAAGAGAAAGGAGAGAGAGAAGAGAGGAGAGGAGAGATGGGAGAGAGAAGAGAGAGATGAAAGAGAAGGGAGAGAGAGAGGAGAAGGAAAAGAGAGAGATTAGCTGCATGGATCTATGTTTCTTGTTCCTGTCTCCCAGCCCAAGGTCACATGGTCAAATGTGGGAGGTAAAATTTAGATCAGCTGCCTTGACCACTTTGCACTTGACCCTGAAATTGGGTGGTTTCCTAGAATAATGAGATGTGTCTTTCTACTTCCATCCTCACTCACTCTAAATCTTATTATCTTGCCCAGACATTGCCAACAAAGCTGTGCTATGAGAAGTTTTGTTTTGCTTTATTTTTGGTTTTTCGGTCACACTGGGTGGTGCTCAGGGGTTACTCTTGGCTCTGTGCTCAGAAGTCACTCCTGGCAGGCTCAGGGAACCATATGGGATGCTAGGATTCGAACCAGGGTCAGTCCTATGTTGGCACGTGCAAGGCAAACGCCTTATGGCTATACTATCGCTTGGCCCCTGCTATGAGAAGTTTTAAACTTTAAAGCCAAATGTATCGAGATGACTGGAGATGAAGAAGTTTCATTCCTCCTGAAATGCCACAGAAGAAAGTTACGGGCTTCATGGTGCCCTCCCTGAGGAGAGTCATAGTTAATGAATCTGGGAAAATGCCAGCAACAGAGGTTCTTGGCAAGGGGCCAGAGAAACAGGACAGGGTGAGGCACTGCTCTTGCCTGAGGCCACCTTGGTTTCCTCCCTGACATGGCCCCAGGGCACTGTCAGATGCGCTTAGACTCCCCCTTTCCCCAGCCATGGTGGCTTTCATTCAGGGTGAGATCAGGACATATTTCTTCTTTGATTGTGCACATGATGGCTAGAGCCTATGAGTCTAGCATTGCCGCTCTACTGCTCCACTGTGAGGCTGCACGCACTCTCCCAAGGGTCTGCCACATCACTCCAGCTGGATCTTCAACCTACCAGATTCCTTTGTTCTTTCTACCAAATTTCTATTCATAACTCCCAGAGAGCACACTCCTTGCTTGTTGTATGGCTAGGGGAGTTTAACTCAGAACTATAAAGGTATAACAGGATTTTATATTTTCTGTTTTCTTTGTTTGGGGGGTGGTGTGGGCCTGGGCATGGTTTGGGGAGAAAGAGGATGTTGGACTATACCCAGCTGTGTCCAGGGCTTATTCCTGGCTCTGTGTTCAGAGATCATTCCTGGCGATAGTGGGCAAGTCCTATGTGACTTGCTTTTCAAAAAAAAAAGGGGGGGGGATGTAGGGCCCGGAGAGATAGCACAGCGGCGTTTGCCTTGCAAGCAGCTGATCCAGGACCAAAGGTGGTTGGTTCAAATCCCGGTGTCCCACATGGTCCCCCGTGCCTGCCAGGAGCTATTTCTGAGCAGATAGCCAGGAGTAACCCCTGAGCACCGCCGGATGTGGCCCAAAAATCCAAAAAAAAAAAAAGGGGGCGGGATGTATAACTTTGTGGGAGGAGAACAGGATATTTTCAGTGCCGGCTGGGAATGGAACCCAGGAATGCACACAGCAAGATGAGTTCTCTACCACAGACCTAGACCTGGCCCAGGAGGATATGACCTTTTATAACTAAGAAATATTTTGACACTGAGTTTTCTTTCTTTTTTTTTTTAATCTTGTTTTGGGGGGAGGGGCACACCCAGTGATGTTCAGGGGTTACTCCTGGCTATGTACTCAGAAATTGCTCTTGGCTCAGGGGACCATATAGGACACCAGGGATCGAACCCAGCTCCGTCCTCGGTCGTATGCAAGGCCGTATGCAAGGCAAGCACCCTACCGCTGTGCCATTATTCTGATCCCGACACTTGAGGGTTTTTTTTGTTTTTGTTTTTGTTTTTTTGGTTTTTGGGCCACACCCAGCGTTGCTCAGGGGTTACTCCTGGCTGTCTGCTCAAAATAGCTCCTGGCAGGCACGGGGGACCATATGGGATACCAGGATTCGAACCAACCACCTCTGGTCCTGGATCGGCTGCTTGCAAGGCAAACGCCGCTGTGCTATCTCTCTGGGACCGACACTTGAGTTTTTAATTCTTAGATTTGAATTCATTTTTGTCTGACAGCTTTCTCTCATTTTTAGGACATTATATGAGACAAGCTCCTTACCCCCTGCACTGTCTCTGGCTCCTGACAGCTTGTTTCTAAAACATTTTTCTGTCAAAAGAAGAGAGGCTGGAGTCTGATCTCTGGCATCCCATTTGGTCCCTGATCACTGGCAGGAGTAATTATTAAGCACAGATCCAGGAGTAATCCCTGAGTACTGCCCAGTGTGGTCCCCCAAAATAGGAGAGAAGGAGAGGCTAGAGTGATAGTACAGCCTTGTAAACTGCTAACCTAGGTTTAAACTCTAGCAAGCACTGGCAGAAGTGATTCCTGAGCACAGGGCCAGGAAAAACTGCTCAGCATCACCAAGTGGACCCCCTACCCTCCCTCAAAAAAAGAGGAAAGAGGGGCCAGAGAGATAGCACAGTGGTAGGGCACTTGCCTTGCATGCAGCTGACCCAGGACAGATGGTGGATCAAATCCCGGTATCCTATATGGTCCCCTGTGCCTGCCAGGAGCAATTTCTGAGCAGATAGCCAGGAGTAACCAACCCCTGAGTGACACTGGGTGTGGCACAAAAATGAAGAAGAAGAAGAAGAAGAAGAAGAAGAAGAAGAAGAAGAAGAAGAAGAAGAAGAAGAAGAAGAAGAAGAAGAAGAAGAAGAAGAAGAAGAAGAAGGAGAAGGAGAAAGGAGAAGGAGAAGGAGAAGGAGAAGGAGAAGGAGAAGGAGAAGGAGAAGGAGACGGAGCTGGAGACGGCGGCGGAGGAGGAGGAGGAGGAGGAGGAGGAGAAGGAGAAGGAGAAGGAGAAGGAGAAGGAGGAGGAGGAGGAGGAGAAGGAGAAGGAGAAGGAGAAGGAGAAGGAGAAGGAGAAGGAGAAGGAGGAGGAGGAGGAGGAGAAGGAGAAGAAGAAGGAGAAGGAGGAGGAGGAAGAGGAGGAGGAGGAGGAGAAGGAGGAGGAGAAAGAAGAAGATGAAAGAAAGGAAGGAAGGAAGGAAGAAAGAAAGAAAGAGAGAGAGAGAAAGAAAGAAAGAAAGAAAGAAAGAAAGAAAGAAAGAAAGAAAGAAAGAAAGAAAGAAAGAAGAAAAAGAAAGAAAGAAGAAAGAAAGAAAGAAAGAAAGAAAGAAGAAAGAAAGAAAGAAAGAAAAAAAGAAAGAAGAAAGAAAGAGAAAGAAAAAAAAAAAGAAAGAAGAAAGAAAGAAAGAAAAGAAAGAAAGAAAGAAAGAAAGAAAGAAAGAAAAGCTGTCCTCACTCTCTTCTTCGAAGATGTCAACTGGGGCTGGAGTGATAATACAGCTGGAGGATGCTGGCCTTGCACACAGCTAACCCAAATTCAGTCCCAGGCATCCCATCCAGTCCCCTGAGCACTGCAAGAGTGATTTCCTTAGTGCAGAGCTAGAAATAACCCCTGAACACGTCTGGGTGTGGTTCAAAAAACCATAAAAAAAGATGTCAACCATGTTGGATTTAGGGTCCAGACTAAAGAAGACAGGAGACAAATGCTAGTCACATCTGCAATGACCCTTCTGCCAAAGATCATCCGGGAGGTTCTGTGGGTCCAGCACAAAACAAAGAAGGAAGAAAAAGGTGGGGATGTGGAGAGTGGAGTCATTTAGAAAGAAAGGAGTCTTTTTTTGTGGGGGGAGGAAAGGCGCAGAAATTTCGGGAAGCAGTGCTGTCACTGAGCACAGGAAAGCAGGACAGTGTACAGACCTAACTGGTTGGTGATGGACCAAAAGACCTAGCCTCCACCCAGTTGCAGATTTGGGACTCTACTTATCATGCCTGTCCCTTGCCTCAAGCCTCGAGCTGTGTGCACATGACAGAGCTATGAGCAGACAGGTGGCCACAACCTTTTTGCCCTGAACTCACTTCCTAGATTCTCAGGAAGACACAGAAAGGGACTGATTTTTCCTCCTCGGCATTTGTTTTGATTGGCTTCTCCAGCTCAGAAATTCCTATCTGTTGAACTGGCCCCTGGGCAGAGAGTGGGGAACTTTTCCTTAGGCACTGCCTTTCAGCATTTGTGTGAATAAATTTCAGCAAGGGATGTAAGGAATAAGGAATACTTACTCCTTACTGGAAGTAAGGAGATTACCTGTTACACCAAGGTGCTTCTTACTTGGAGTAAGATTACCTGCTACTGGTGCTAGAGGTAAGGTGTCTGCCTTGCAAGTGCTAGCCAAGGAAGGACTGCGGTTCGATCCCCTGGCGTCCCACATGATCCCCCCAAGCCAGGGGCAATTTCTGAGCGCTTAGCCAGGAGTAACCCCTGAGCATCAAACGGGTATGGCCCGGGAAAAAAAATTACCTGCTACACGAAGATATACCTAGAAAGCAAAGCTCTACTTGGAATAACAGGTGCAGGATATGCAAGGCTGCAGGCTGCAAGTAGAACATGGCACTGTTTTGAGTCCTTGTCCTCTCTGAGGATGTCTCCTTTCTATGAACACTGGGGAGGAACAAGGCAAGAATCTCTCAAAGACATTTCAAAGGAACTCTGTGATCTAAAGCTTTGGACCTTGACTGCTCATGTAATATTAAAAAGCTGATATCATTGTATTTGGAGTTGGGAAAGAATTTTTGTGAATGAAATTTAAGTTGATTTATATAAGGACACGCTGCCCACAGATGAGTCACTTGAGTACTCCCTCATGCATAGTCAAAGTCAGTATTTTAGGGACTGGAGTGACAGTAGAGTGGGTAAGGTCCTTTCCTTGGTTGTGGCTAGTCCAGATTTGATTCCTGCCATCCACACTGGTTCCCTGAGCACTGACATGAGTGATTCCTACATGCAGAGCCAGGAGTAACCTTTTAGCTTGACTGAGTATGGTGCTAAGCCAAATCAAACAAACATATGAAAATAAAGTATTTTGGGGCCGGAGAGATAGCACAGTGGTGTTTGCCTTGCAAGCAGCAGATCCAGGACCTAAGGTGGTTGGTTTGAATCCCGGCATCCCATATGGTCCCCCGTACCTGCCAGGAGCTATTTCTTTTTTTTTTTTTATTTTTTTATTTTTAATTATGAGAACAATGATTCAAAGAGGACAAAGTAAAGTTACAGTGAAAGAACAATCGCCCATAAATAGAGTTCTCAGAAGAAATCCCCTTGCTGACGCCTAAATATTGAACTTACAGTCAAAAAATCATTAAGAAAAATAAGGCAGAACCCATGTACAATTACTTTGTCCACAAGTCCCCAGATTGTAGGACATTACAACATTTCTTAGCAGTACACAAAGCAACCTAAAGCCATGAGATTTATGTGACCAGGAGCTATTTCTGAGCAGACAGCCAGGAGTAACCCCTGAGCACTGCTGGGTGTGGCCCAAAAACCAAAATAAATAAATAAATAAAATGAAGTATTTTAGGGCCAAAAAAGATGCTTCAAGGGTCTGGACTGCATTTGCTGAATGTGAGAGATCACAGTTGGATCCCTGGCACCGTATGGTCCCCCCTAAGCACTACCAGGAGCAATCCCTGAGCACAGAACAGGGAGTAGGGCTCATGAGCACTGTTGGGAGTGACCTCAAAATCAAATCAAATTAAAATGTATTTTGGGTTGGTGTTTCTGTTGTTTCCTGCTTCATAAACATTCCTGCCGCTCATTTGGGAAAAAAATAGGCTGGTAGCAGAGACACAGTCCTGTGGAGTATTCCAAGGCCAGAAACTCTGACCCTGGGGTCTTGTAAGTGCTGCTCCTAGTTCCCCTTTCCCCACCTCCACCTCCATTCATTGGTTTGACACTTCAAAGGGAAACGGTTCTATTTATTGGCACCAAAAAAAAAAAGTTTGCTCTGGAGGCATTTGCGGTGTTGTTAACAGACTTATATGAACTTTATGAATTCTCACTTAAAGCTGTTCCACACTCGCTCCAGCAGATGGGATGGGCCTTACTTAGCAAATGGGGAAATTCAGTCGTATAGTGACCCTCCGCCTTCAAAAGACAGTACCAACTTTCTGTTAGCCTGGCGTGTCTGAAGAGCAAGGAGTGTATAGAGCACAAGGTCTATAAGGGCAGATCCTTTCAACTGAGTCGACAGAGCTGAGTGGAGCGTTTTCAACTAGTGAGTTGCAACTAGCGTTTGCAGCTTTGGAAGTCAAATTCTGAGCCCAACTCTCTAGAAAGCTCCAGTGAAAATCACCAAATTAGGTTTGCCTTCATCTTCAGATGGGATTCGCAGTGAACAACTGGGCCTTTGAACGCAGCCTTTGAAATGGGAGAGAGGAAAAAGCAAGGAAAAGCAACGTCCTTTTGTTTGCTTGTGCTCTGCTCTTGTTTAGGGTGCTCATGACACAGACGTGACAGGCAGATGATCTCCGGGGACACACAGCCAAGAGAAGATCCCAGCCAAGCCGGGAACTTTCCTTCCAATGTTCATCTCTGATCCCAGACAATAGCCTCCCTTGTGCAGCGGAGAAATCCGGGATGGAGCTTTTTGTATGGGGCGCAGGGCGCCAAGCCTCGCTTTCTCATTCATGCAGGGCTTGTGAGGGCTGGGAAAGAAAAGTCTTTCCAGAAAACAGGGTCACGGGCATTGTGTGGTGTCCTGGAAAAATACAGCATCATTCCTAAGCCCAAAGCCCTTTGTGAATGTAAGGCTGTTAAAGGGGGGGTCGTGGGGGACTTAATCCTTGGATTAGAAAACCTCCCTTAGGTTCATTCTTTCTCAGAATAGTCCCAACTGCTTTGAGCCCCAGGTTCTTGACCTTGGTCCCTCCCGCCACCCCTCACTGAAACTCCCCTCCCTTTCTTGGCTTTCTCTTAATAAAGCCTCCGTCTCCCCTGGCACTTCCAACAGCAGTTTTTCAAGAAGTTTGTCTTCAAGCCCTCTTGTGACTTTTATTTCTCACCACCATTTTTCAACCCCGATCAGCCTCCTTGTCTTTCCAATCTAAAAAAATTACCAAACATATCTTGATTGCAAACCTCCTGAACTCCTGAACTCTGGTTGCCTGAAAGTTTTGCAAATGAAATTCGAGTTTTGTTTTGTTTTGTTTTTTTTGGACCACATTCAGCTGTGCTCAGGGTTTACTCCTGGCTCTGCTCTCAGAGATTACTCCTGGTGGGATTTAGGGGACCTCAGAAAAGGTTCTGGAGATGAAAGTAGGGTTGGGTATATGCCAGATAAGCACTCTACCATCCATTCTCTTTCTCTAGTTTCCCCAAATTTGATTTTAAATCCACTCATTTCTCCTTCCAACTCCAAACAGGGTGCTTCAGATGTTAAGACATATGTGTTGTCTTCTTCAACATGATCATGTTTCTTTTTTGTTTGTTTGTTTGTTTTTAGACCACACCTGGTGGTGCACAGGGGTTATTCATGCACTCAGTGTTTGGGCTGCATGCAAGGCAAATGCACTACCCACTGCTATCGCTCTGGCCCTAACATGTTTATATTTCATGAGTCTCTTAATATAATCACAAGGACCTGACTTTTTTAAATAAATTTTATTTTAACCAAGGTGGATTACAAATCTTCTACTGTAATATTTTAGGTACATAGTGACATTGAATCAGGGGCATTCCCACCACCAATGTTGTCCTTCCTCCATCCCTGTTCCCAGCATGCATCCCATATCCCCCACTTCCCCCCCCCACCAGGCTGCCAGTATAAGTGGTCCCCTCTGTGTCTAACTTGTTGTAAATTGGGTATCGATTCTGCTGTCGTTGGCTTTGGATTTGGTGTTTAAGTCTGATTTTTTTTTGTTTCTACTTAATGTTTATACAACTGTTTTGGTACCTTCCATTATTTCTCCCTCAGTTTTTGAGGCGGAACAAGATGGTTCAAGTCACGAGGTTCTGTTAGAAGGAAAGAAAAAGAAATCAAACAAAAAAACCGAAAAGCACCACAGCAATAAAGATAACAACCACACAATAACCATGGTCCTAAAATAAAAACAAAACGAAGCACAAAAAAGAAAAAAAGAAAAAAAGAGGAAAAAAGGAAAAGAAAAAGAAAAGGCAGGAAAGAAAAAAAGAAAACAGGGCCGGGCGGTGGCGCTAAAGGTAAGGTGCCTGCCTTGCCTGCGTTAGCCTTGGACAGACCGCGGTTCAATCCCCCGGTGTCCCATATGGTCCCCCAAGCCAGGAGCAACTTCTGAGCACATAGCCAGGAGTAACCCCTGAGCGTTACTGGGTGTGGCCCCCCCCCAAAAAAAAGAAAAAAGAAAAAGAAAACAACAACAACAATAACAAACCAAAAAAAATAATTAGTTTGAGCTTTTTCTTTTCTTTCTTTTTTTTTTTTTGCATAGGCACAGTAAAAATTGGGGAGATTAGAAAGGGAATTCCCGGGCCCTGAGAGATAGCACAGTGGCGTTTGCCTTGCAAGCAGCTGATCCAGGACCAAAGGTGGTTGGTTTGAATCCTGCTGTCCCATATGGTCCCCCGTGCCTGCCAGGAGCAATTTCTGAGCAGACAGCCAGGAGTAACCCGTGAGCACTGCTGGGTGTGGCCCAAAAACCAAAAAAAAAAAAAAAAGAAAAAAAAAGGAAAAGGAAGAGGAAGGAAGGAAGGAAGGAAGGAAGGAAGGAAGGAAGGAGGAAGGAAGGAAGGAAGGAAGGAAGGAAGGAAAGAAAGAAGAGAAAGAAGAGAAGAAGAAGAAAGAAAGAAAGAAAAAAGAAGAAGAAAGAAAGAAAGAAAGAAAAAGAAAGAAAGAAAGAAAAAGAAAAGAAAGAAAGAAAGAAGAAAGAAAGAAAGAAAGAAAGAAAGAAAAGAAAGAAAGAAAGAAAGAAAGAAAGAAAGAAAGAAAGAAAGAAAGAAAGAAAGAAAGAAAGAAAGAAAAAGAAAGAAAGGGAATTCCCTTGGCCTAATAGATACAGGGTTTCTCCATCCTTGAAGTATACTGTCATGTGAATAACTACAGGCTCCGAACATAGTCGTTTACTCTCCCCTAGGAAGAACCTGATTTTTGTGATGCCCACCTGAGAGGCACAAAGACCTCTGGAAGAGCTTTAACAAATAGGAATATGCATGCAGATTGGAAGAAGAAAAACTTGTCTTTTCAAAGCAACTGGATTGTCTTCTTAGTCACAAAAAAAGGGTTTTTTAGGGAAAGAATGTGGTTGGGGGCCAGAGTGATAGTACAATGGGTAGGGCATTTGCCTTGTACATGGCAGATCCAGGTTTGATTCATGGCATCCTATATGGTCCCAAGTCTAAGGTAATTTCTAAGCACAGAACCTTTGAGCATTGCTGGTATAGCCTAAAAAACAAACAAAAACAAACAAAAAACTGGTTGGCTATAGAACAGTAAGTGCCAGAATGAACAGAATACACTCCCCAATATATATTCCCTCTTACCTAATAAACCTCAACAAAGTGAAGGATTAGGCTTTGGGAGAAAGTTGAATCTGGCTTCTTCCTGCTGAAATACCCTTTGTTTCATTATCCTTTTTTTAGGAAGTCTTGCATAAGGAAAAGCTGTTTTCTGTAAGATATTTCCCTTTGTTGTTTTTCTAGTCCCAACTGTCAGTTGTTATAAAGAAATAGGTTGTGAAGCAATAATACAGTGGGTAGGATGTTTGCCTTGCACACGGGTGACCTGGGTTTGAACCCTGGTATCCCATATGATTCTGAGAGCCTGGCTTGATTCCTGAATGCAAAGACAGGAGCAATCTCTGAGCACTGCCAGATATGACCTCAAAACAAACAAACAAACAAACAAAATAAATAGGGTACAAACTCAGATCTGACCATTTCCTGATGAATGTGGGGGGAAGACATCACAGGGCTAGGGGAGAGTGCAGAATAGAAAAAATGGCTTGGCAAGACAAATAACCCTACAAAGGTCAATTTATGCCCTACCTTCTGGATCCTTTCAATGAAAGCAACCTTTTACCCCAGACACTCTGCTGCTTTGCAATCCCGACTTTAAAACCACTTGAGAAATTCTACAACTCGGAAGTTGTTCCACCCAATTATTTTATAAGAAAAACCAGCCTCTCAGTTCTGAGGCTAGATCAGTCCATGCAAAGAGTTGTGTCTAAATCCTTGGCCAAAAGGAGAAAGTTGAACTGAAAGTAAAGCGGGAATTCATGCCAGAATTCCAAGAACAAGAACCTCAGGTTTTAATTTTCCATCAGAACATCTTCAAGTGGCAGGTGTCCAGCCTTCTAGTAGCTCATGTCCTCAGGCACTCACGGGAACAACATGGCTATTTCTGCTGTTCTTCTCCAGCAGGCTAGGTCTTTAGAAGAAAACTCTGAATTGTAAATCATCGCAAGTCAACTAGAAAATGCTGGGAATGCTAACGTAGAAAGTCACAGCCAAGTGTTGTGTTAGCAAAACCCAGCATTCCTTGCTGTGTATAAGCAGAAACACCAGACAAACACACAAAACGATTCAGAAGAACAGAATTTGATTTCCAAAGAAAAGACCCGCTATTGAACCATCTTTCTCTCCATCTTCATCTACTAGATAAGTCCAGAATCAGATCAAGTTGATTTTGAATAAGTGTGGCCAGTCCCTTTGCCCAAGCAGGGTAAGAATTAGTACAGATTCCTTTTACCTGCAAATTTAGATGGTATCTGACTGGCCACTCTGAGCTCAAAAGTAAACCAAATTAAAGCAATGTGACTTCTCCCTGGAAGCATCTTGTTATATCTCCCCAACTACAAGCCTCAGACCAGTTTTTTAATTTGCTTAAGCACAGAGAGTCCTCGAGGTTTTGGAAGAGAGGAGGAGGCTCACATTGTCCTGTTGGGTTTAATTTTGGGGCCATATCCTGCGGCACTCAGGAGTTACTCCTGACTGCACTCAAAAATCGCTCCTGGCAGGCAGAGAGGACCATATGGGATGCTGGGATCAAACCTGGGTCCATCCGGGATCAGCCACATGCAAAGCAAATGACCTACCCACTGTGTTATCACTCCAGCCCCAAGACATTGTCTATTAACTATACTATTGGGGATAATGAAGGGATGCTTGGGCCACATGGGATGCTCAGGGCTTACTCTTGGCCCTATACTCAGAGCTCTCACTCCTAGTGTATTTGGGAGACCATAGGGAGGTGCTAGGGATTGAATTTAGGGTCAGCTGCATTTAAGATACAAACCTTACCCCTGACCTATCTCTCAGGTTCAACTCAACCTATTTCACCCTTAGGCTCTGCCTAACTTCTTTATAAGCCTGATGGGTCTCAAGTGACCATATTTAGATAAGGTAATAAATGTTAAGAATCCAAGTTATGTTCTTTAAGTAGCAAATCAAAAGTTAGTTTAGGGTGGATCTTCTATCTCAACCATGAAAGATAATAAGATCACTGAAATTTTTCTGAAGATGACCTTGGGAGATCTAAGATTTTTTTCCTATAGGGATTTTTGGGCCATATCCAAAGATGCTCAGGAGCTACTCCTAGCTCTGTGTTCAGGAGTCAAATCTGGGTCAACCAGTCTTATCTCCTGTTCTATTGCTTCAACCCCACAGTCAAAGATCTTAAGACACAAAAGAACTCCAACTCAACCAAAGAAATCATCCAATTAGTGAAAATGCAAGCCACAACTCCTACAAAGACAAAAGGTGTATATTCTGAACGATAAACAACACGTACAAATCAATAGGGAAACAACATTATCCCTAAAATAATATACAACTCTCTCTCTCTCTCTCTCTCTCTCTCTCACACACACACACACACACACACACACACACACACACACACACACACACGCATGCACACACAGCGAAAGGTCAATTTTGCAAAAAAAAAAAAAAACACCAAAAAAACAAAGCCTACAGTTTGTGAACAGGTGTTTGCTGTCATTTCTTATCAAGAAAAAAATGAAAATTAAAACTACCCATGAGAGTCCTTAAAAAGGTTCAAAAGAGGGTCTGGAGAGGTGGCGCTAGAGATAAGGCATCTGCCTTGCAAGCACTAAGACTACCTTGGTTCTATTCCCGGGTGTCCCATATGGTTCACCCAAGCCAGGGGTGATTTCTGAGTGCATAGTCAGGAGTAACCCCTGAGCATCAAACAGGTGTGGACCCCCCAAAACAAACAAACAAACAAAACAAAAGGTGATTTCTGAGCACATAGTCAGGAGTAACCCCTGAGTGTCAAACAAGTGTGGACCCCCAAAAACAAACAAACAAAACAAAAAAGAAAGGTTCAAAAGTAAGAGTGAGAGGAGCTGGAGAGACAACAGCAGATAGGGTATTGGCCTTGCCTGGATTGAAGTATGACTCCTCAGCATCCCATATGGTCCCAGAACCCTGCTCATAGTGACCCCAGAGCACAGAGCCTGGAGTAAGTTCTGAGTATAGCCAGGCTGTGGCCTAAGACCCCCTAAACCCCTTAAAAATAAGAGAACCAGAGAGATTGTCAAAGGCCTGGCACATACCCCACATGGACCCCGTTAGGGAGCAAATCTTGGGCAAAGGGTTAAGCAATTGGTGCACACTGGCTGCTCCTGTATCAGTTCACCTACAAATTGGTTAAGGGTTGACAATATACCAGGACCTGGAGCTGCTTTGGGGTTGAGGGAGTGGGTGCAGGTCAGACATTAAGGAGATCTCCTCTGTATGGTCCAGACCACTGGCCATATATCTGTTTACTGAAGGGAAAACTGCCCAGCCCAAACTCTTGTCCCCACCTCAGCTGGCTGGGTGTGAGGCAGTGCTCTGGGCCCTGGCCCGGGTGTCATATTTTTATTTCTACAGCGAGAGGGATACACAAATACTATCGCAGTTCCCCTGCAGGAGTCCTTAAACTTTTTAAACAGGGGGCCAGTTCACTGTCCCTCAGACCATTGGAGGGTCTGACTATAGTAAAAACAAAACTTATGAATGAATTCTTATGCACACTGCATATATCTTATTTTGTGATGAAGAAACAAAACAGATACAAATACAATATGTGGCCCGCGGGCCATAGTTTGAGGACCACTGCTAGTGTCTGTCCCAACTGAGCCTTAACTCACTCCACAAAGTTCTGAAACCAATTGTGGGTCTCCAAAATTAGGCATTTCTTTTAGAAGTTTAAATTATGTTTAGAGTGGGTGTGTTTTTAATTACGTGAAAAATGTTTAGGGTCTTTTAAGAAAGCAAATGAGAAAGTCAGAGCTCCTTTATGATTTTTACCAAGTGATTATATTCCAGGGAAATCTGGGCAGACGTGTGAAAATGACCAAGTGAATTGAATGAATTGGGGGCTCATCCTGACATCTTTGTAGTTTTCAATAGAACCTATTTGTCTTAGAATAAAAGTACTGTGTCGAGTTTTCTTATAAATTGTGATAGATTTGTAAATTTGTGGCTATTTTAAATTATAAGGAAAACTCTTCTTTTGTTGTTGTTTCTGCACCACACCCGGCAGTGCTCAGTGGTTACTTCTGACTTTGCACTCAGAAATTGCTTCTGGCAGGCATGGGGGGCCAAATGGGATGCTGGGGATCAAACCTGGGTCTGTCCCAGGTTAGCTACATGCAAGGCAAATGCCCTACTGCTGTGCTATATTGCTCTGGTTCCATCGTGCTAATACTTTTTAATCCCTCCCCTCTTTGAATTGCTCTCGCAAAAACCAAAGGAGGCACGTACTTGGTTATGGTACACAGGAGACCACAGAGTTGGTTGTGGTACACAGGACTTCAGACAAAAGCCGCTGCAATTGCACTCAGGCATGTGAGGTGGTGCCGGGAATTGAACCTGTGACTTCACAAACCTCATGCTTCTATGACAGGTGCTTGGTCACTGAGTTACCCCTGGGGTCCTAGAATCTGGCTCCTAAATTATTATTTTGGTTTTTTGGGCCACACCCGTTTGATGCTCAGGGGTTACTCCTGGCTAAGCGCTCAGAAATTGCCCCTGGCTTGGGGGGACCATATGGGACGCCAGGGGATCGAACTGCGGTCGCGATCTTTCCTTGGCTAGCGCTTGCAAGGCAGACACCTTACCTCTAGCGCCACCTCTCCAGCCCCAAGCCCTGGTTTCTATTTTTTTTGGGGGGGGGTCACACCCGGCAGCGCTCAGGGGTTACTCCTGGCTCCAGGCTCAGAAATCGCTCCTGGCAGGCTCGAGGGACCTTATGGGATGCCGGGATTTGAACTGATGACCTTCTGCATGAAAGGCAAACATTTTACCTCCATGCTATCTCTCCAGCTCCCTGGCTCCTAAATTATATTACCTAACACTGTAGTTACTTATTTGTATTTGTTGCTATGCTGGTATTTTAGTATAGGACAATGCTAGTGTTCATTTCTGCATTTTGCTGTTGACGAGTGTCGGGATGGATTCCAGACTTTGTCTTTATGAACTGTGGTTACTATCAGCTGCATCTCCTGGGACACACGTGTTCCCTGGGTCTGCCATTTTAGCTTTTGTGCTAGAACCCTTTCTCTGTTCTAATAAAGTGTCTGCACATCCATGACCATGAAAGGGGAAAGTGATAAAGGCCCAGGTTTGAGCCTCCAGACCACGCATCTCTCTTGTCATGGCGTGGTTCCTATTTGTCACACATTCAGATTTCAAAGGACTGAAGCCCGAGCAATTTTCTTAAATGTCAGAATGGACCTGCTGTTATTTTAAAAGCATTAAAATTCTTTTAAATGGCAAGTATCCATCTTAAAGGTCTTTTCAAATTAATAGCATCGAAATGTGAAGGTCTCTGCTTGGTGACTAATGAAAACTTCTTGCCAATATTTCAAATTAGACACTGGTTTTTAGCCAGAATCAGACAATTTGGGTGGATGTGGGATGGGGTTATTTCCCAGTGGGGCTTCTCAGAAGACTGAGGGGTGATGTTAGGGACCTAACCTGGGGCTCTCTGCTAGCCAGGCCTCTTCTCCAGGTCTCTGAGCTCTCGCCCAAGCCCAAATCAGACCATTTTTGAGTTGGAAAAAAAAACTTACCAGCTCTTTTGAGTTCAATTCCTTCTTTGCCTAAATCAGTGAATAAAATTTGGGGGAGGTTGAGTGTCTTTCCAAGGTTACAGAAAAGTAATTAGCATCGAGCCAAGACTAGAGTGAAGGCTCCCATTTTCAGGCCATTCCCACTCTTGATTACCCGCACCCCAATATTACATGGAGCCTTCTCTCAAGTAGTGGAGTATGTAGAAGACTGGGGTATTTTTGTTTTGTTTTGTTTTGTTTTGTTTTGTTTTGGGGCCACACTCAGCAGTAGTTAAAAGTTACTCCTGGCTCTGCACTCAGAAATTACTCCTGCCAGGCTCTAGGGGACTATACAGGATGCTGGATTTGAACCCGGGTTGGCTGCACACCAAGATAAATGCTCTACCTGCTATGCTATCACATCTTGGACCCCACAAGTTTGAAACAGCCCAGATCACCATCCTTCTAAGTAAAGCAGAAGCATACCCCTCTGTGTAGGATCACCAATTTCTCCAAAGCCAGCTTTGGCCACGAGGGGAGATAAAATGACCCATGTCATATAGCATGACATGGGGGATCAGTCACATGTTGATCCTCTGGCTACAGACAGTTGCAAACTGTTCAAAGCCTTGGAAACAGCAGCTCTGATGGCACCTGCCTTGTCATTACTCTTCACAGAACAGAAAAGCACCAAGAGAAAGAATCATTATTTGGAAGCCTTTGTGCCATGGCAGCCAAGGTCAGCCTGAGGTCCAGGACCAATTTGGGGCTGTTTTTTTTTTTTTTCTTGCTCAGTGGTAATATAAAGGAAAAAAAGGGCAAGGTAAGCGCTGACTCATCAACTTCCTTTGCTCAGTTTAAAGTGATTGTCTTTGATACTAAAATGTGTCATCTCTGTTTTCTTTGTGATGAAATGTGCTCAAATGATAAATAGTGTGTGGCATTTATTGTTTAAAAAACTTTTTGGTAAGTCACAACTTATTTGTTCACAATCCGATCTTAGCCTAATACCTGGCAGATAACAGAAACCCTCTGTAAGTCCTAGTTTTATTGTGTGTGTGTGTGTGTGTGTGTGTGAGAGAGAGAGAGAGAGAGAGAGAGAGAGAGAGAGAGAGAGAGAGAGAGAGAAGAGAGAGAGACAGAGACAGAGACAGTGACTGGAGGATTAGTTGGGGCTGGTAGTTACTAATCTCTGAAATCCACATGCTTGATGCAATTCAGATGGTCTCTCCTGAGTTTCCATACAGAACAATTAGGGAGTAGGTTTGGGGTGTTTCCCCACTAAATTTGCATCTGTCTGGCACATTAGAATGTGATCTTGAAAAATAAAATCTTTTAATTTCTCCTGAAATTCATTTGGAACAATAAATGGTCATGAATAACTAAAGCAACCCTTAGGGAAAAGAAGATGGGAGGCATCACTTTCCCCAACTTTAATTGTATTACATAGCAATAGTTGTTAAAACAGCATGGTATTGGAATAAAGATAGACCCTCAGGTCAATGGAATATAGACTTGAGTATTCAGACAATGTTCCTGAGACATACAAGCAATTAATCTTTGATAAAGGGAAAAGAAATGCAAAATGGAGCATGGAATGCCTCTTTAACAAGTGATGTTGGGAAAACTGATCAGCCACATGCGAAAAAGTCAACTCAGACTGCCATTTAACACCATGCTCAAAGGTCAAATACAAATGGATTAAAGACCTTGATATAAGACCTGAAACCACAAGGTATATAGAACAACATGTAGGTAAAACACTCCATGACATTGAGACTAAAGGCATCTTCAAAGAGGAAACAGCATGGTCCAAACAAGTGGAAGTGGAGATAAACAGAGGGCCTGGCCCCTGTGCCTGGTGTCTATGTTGGAAGCAGTGTGTGCAGGCCCAGGGGCAAAGGAGAAAGGCTGTGGATGACAGACAGCAATAGTCAGAGGCTGGTGTGACTGAATCCCCTCCCACCAGAACAGCTGCATGAGGTATGAGGGATCCTGTCCTGGAACATCCCAGTTCCATCCCCAGCTTGGCATGTCTCTAAGCACTGAGACGTGGGACCCCAAATTAAATTTAAAAAAAGCATCCCCCACTCTAAATTGTTTGGACAAATATAATCCCATGAACACTGTGATTTTTTATGTGAAGTTCCAAAATTGTGAGAATAATTTTTATTTTTTTTGGTGGGGAAGCACATCCAGCAGTGCTCATGGCTTATCCTGGCTCTGTGCTCAGGGATCACTTCTGGCAGACATGGGTAACATATGGATGTTGGGGATTGAACCCAAGTCAACCACATACAAGGCATATTTTCAATAAACATTTACAAAAATAAATTTCTTTGTTGCTTGATTTTGGGTCGCACTCAACAGTGCTCAGTGGTTACTACTGCCTCTGTGCTCAGAAATCACTCTTGGCAGGCTCAAAGGACCACATGGGATGCTGGGAGCTTAATCTGGGTTGGCCGTGTGCAAGACAAATAAATGGCCGACCTGCTGTGCTATATCGCTTTGGACCCTCAACAATAAATTTTTGCGTTTTGAGTGTCCCATCAGGGGTATTTTGCTCTAGCAGTCTCTCAAAAGCTATCTCCCAAGGGCTGGCAAGAAAGGACAGAGGTTAAGGTCTTAGCCCCAGTACCAACAAGAGAGAACTCTAAGAATAGGTTCAGGAGTAAGCTCTGAGCACTGTCAGGTGTGGTCTGATAAAGGGGAAAAGGATAAGTTTTCTGGGGCTGTACTGTCTTCTAGAATCTCCCTATCATCGCTTCTCGGCCTTTGGGCTAAGATCAAGTGTAGAATCTCCCTACCGTTTTTGAGGGACAAAGTAGAGTACCTTTGCTGCTGCTTTAGAGTATAATCAGTGACTATAAGTCTAGGGGGAAATCATTCTGGAGGCTTATTTTTCTGGGTTTTTTTTATTTGTTTGTTTTGTTTTGTTTTGTTTTGGGTCACACCCGGCATCGATCAGGGTTTACTTCTGGCTCTACTCTCAGAAATCACTCTTGGCAGGTTCGGGGGTGGGGGGGGCCATATGGGATGCCGGGACTCAAACCACCGACCTTCTGCATGCAGGCAAACACCTTAACTCCATGCTATCTCTGGGGCCCCTTAACTAAAGATTTAATGGTAATGCTTACAGATTGATTCATAGAGTGTGTGGGATAAATGGTGCATACACATACAGATTCAATAAACATTTGTTAAATGTCCTAACTAATGTACATAACTATTTGAAGTAGCTGGGATCATGTGGACCCTTTCTTGCTCCAGTATTTCATGGTTGCATACAGTTTTCTGTTTATTTTTGTGAGGCAAGAGGTAAGAATTTGATGGAATGAAAAAGTAGACTAAAATCTGGAGCTACAGTGATAGCACAGTGGTTAGGGCGTTTGCTTTGCAGGCAGCCAATCCAGCTTTGATTCCCAGCATCCCATAAGGTCCCCCAAGCCTGCCAGGAGTGATTTCTGAGTGCAGTTCCAAGAGTAATCCCAGAGCACTGTCAGGTGTGGCCCTAATAAACAAACAAATAAACAAATCTGAAGAGCAATCAAGTTATTATATTTGTATGGTGATCTACATAAAATGACAGTGGCAGTTTGACCTCTTCAAAGAGTTGAAATGGTGTTTTGGGAGGGAGAGACAAGGCTTAGGAGATATGAAGGTCTCAACTTGCCAGTGAACAGGGAGCAGAGATTTCAGCTTGGCCACTTGTGGCCTAGTTTAGTGCTTTAGACCAGTAATTTGCTAAGAGGTTCATTTGTAGTGAAAAAGAATGTATAAATTAACAGTTTAAGTATGATGACCACTATATAAAAATGTGCGACTATAAGGAATGAAGAGATAGTACAATGTATAGGACACTTGTCTTGCTTGCAGCCCTCCAGGGTTTGATCCTAGCATCCCATATGGTCCCTCCCCCCAAGAACTGCCAGGAGTAATTCTTGAGTGCAGAACCAGGAATAACCACTTGAGCATCTCCATTTGTGGCCCCAAATTAAAACCAAAATACAAACAAACAGAAAAAAACGTGTACTATAATTAGAAACCTGGGTAATCATGTACTAATTAAATGTATTACTTTCTATATATTGCATCTTTGATTTTATTTCTGGACAGAGTGCAGTCCTTAAGTAAAGGATTTGGGATGGAAATCATCCCAGCTTGCAATTCCTGGCTTCATTAAGATTCCAACTGCTTCTATTAGAAAAAAATTCCGAAGACGAATTCTTTTATCTTTCAATCTAAAGTTGCAAATGCATAAACCTAGATGCAAAACACAACCCATCAGTTCTAAATCATGTGGCATTAAACAAATCATGGCAGTAATCAAAAATTATGTTCTTCTTTTCTACACTTAGCTGTGAAAATATTTTAACAAGTTGGCATCGGGGCGTGCAACTTTTACATCTGTTGTTTCTTTTCAGGATTATCTTTTAGCATTTAAAGACGCGTTTCTTTGGAAAGTAGGGTTAGTCTGAAATGTGGTCTTAGATAGTCCATTTGGAACACTTTACCATGGTGTGGTGGGGCATTCTTGACTTCCATGGTTTCAAAATCCTGGCTTACTCCTCATTCTGTTTTTTTGTAGGAGAAGCTGCTATTTCCTGGGTGTCTGGAAAATATTTGTCCTTGACTGAAATCCTCCCTCCCTCCCTCTCCCTCTCCCTCTCCCTCTCCCTCTCCCTCTCCCTCTCCCTCTCCCTCTCTCTCTCTCTCCCTCTCTCTCTCTCCCCCCCTCTCTCCTCTCTTTCTCTTCCTCTCTCTTCCTCTCTTCCTTTTCTCTCTCTTATCCTCCTCTTCTTTTTTCTCTCTCTCCTCCTCTTCTCTCTCCCACCCCTCTCCTAGCTGGAGTAATTTCATTGAAGATTTGGAGGAGAAACTAGAGCTGGACTACCTTGATTCTTTTGCTTTGCTTTTCTTTCAACTCTGATTTTGTGTTTTGGGGCAATGAAAGATGGCTCTTTTTTGTTTTTTTGGGCCACACCCGGCAGTGCTCAGGGGTTGGTTACTCCTGGCTCTATGTTCAAAAATTACTCCTGGCAGGTTTGGGGACCATATGGGATGCCAGGCAGGGATCAGACCCTGGACAGCCATGGCAAAGGCAAACAACCTTCTCACTGTGCTATCGCTCCAGCCCTGAAACATGGTTTTTTCAGATCATGGATGTTATGCATGATCTAATTTTTTTTGATGTAGAAGTTATATTCGGCCTCCTTCTTTTCCACTCTTTCCAATGCTCTTTTTACATATAGGAACCACATGCAAGATTTTGGGAACTGGATATGCAGGGGATTAAACTCAGAGCAGTCTCTGTTGCCTGTGTTCTACTTATCTCTCCAGGCGCTGTCAATATTTGTTGTTGTTTTTAAATTTTTTAATTGAATCACTGTGAGACACTGAGTTAAAAAGTTGTTGATGGGTGAGTTTTCGTCATACAATGTTTCAACACTCATCCTTTCACCAGTGTTCATTTCCAGGCGGTGTTTTTGAGGCTAGAATGAATTCCTTTTATTAATGCTGAGATGGTTTAACTTTCTCCTTTATTCCCCATTTCCCACTCCAAGTCTGAAGTCTATAACTTTCTGTCCTGCCCCCATCCCCATAGTCTGAGTACTAAATTCTTTGATGAATGTTTTTTCTTAAATTTTTTTTTCTTCCTTAGAGGGAGGTGTTTTGGTTATAAATACTTTGAAGGAATAAACAAAATTCCTGGAGGATAAAAAAAGGCAGAGCCGTGGTGACTGCATCAAGCTAAATGACAGGGTCCTGAGTTAGATGAAGTGCAGTACTATAATTTCTTAGAGGATGCAAATGGACATAGGGCTAATAGTGTTTATGATTAGAACAAACTGACATGTGTTACTCTAACAAGTGCCTAGAGGAGTTAATATACATTTATAACCATAGCAAACATGAAAGAGGTTTGTAGGGGATTAACTGACAAAGTAATGAATAGAAAGACATGCAAAAATAGTGCATGTTTTTATACTAAAATTTAACATTTGTCTCTCAAATTCAAACAAGAAGAAAGGCTACACTAAAATGCCAATTTTGGGACCGGAGTGACAGCACAGTGGCAGTAGAGCATTTGTCTTGGACGCAGACATTCCCTGGAAAGATCTGGGTTTGATCCCTGGCAGCCTATGTGGTTCCCCAACTCTGCCAAGGAAATTTCTGAGCGCAGAGCCTCCGAATACCACCAGATCTGTGCCCCCCCCCAAAAAAAATGCCATTCTTTTTATTTCTAGAAATAATGGTTGTGTTAGAGGATACTCAATGAACATATACATTGGTGTAGTTCAAAGTGATCCTCAATATCATCAATATCTTCCTTACTTTTGGGGGGTTTACCTGTTGGGGGTTCTCCTAGCTCTGTGCTCAGAAATTACTCCTGGCAGGCTTGGGGGACCATCTGGGATGCAGAGGATGGAACCTGGTTGGTCATGTGCAAGGTGAATGCCCTACCCATTGTGATATTGATCTGGCCCGGGGATTTTTTCTTTTAAGAAATTGATTGCTTAGAAAATAATCAATTCAATTTCTCATTTCACCCCAAGCTCAGTCCCTATTGGCTGATTTCCTAGTTTATAGACATTCTTTTTGTTTTATTTTTAATCTCGTCTCATGGTGCTTTCTATTTTCCCCTTCATTATAGCTCTCTCACTTGTCTTTTTCCTAATCTAGAAATTCTATGAAGACTGGGAAGTGCCTCTTTACTTACTCAATTGCTAAAGCAGTTACTGGCATAAGATGTTTTTAATAATTATTTGTTAGGATAATTGACTTAATTCAATCTATTACTCTTATCTCTCTTGGGAGAATTTGCATTCTGCCTCATTAAAGAAATGGAAGTCTGTGCTGCTGAATCGAAAATTAAGAAAAAATTTGTTTATGAGACCAAGGGAATAATATTTCAAAAAAAATATAGAAAGTCAATTCGGGCCCGAGAGATAGCACAGCGGATCCAGGACCAAAGGTGGTTGGTTTGAATCCCGGTGTCCCATATGGTTCCACGTGCCTACCAGGAGCTATTTCTGAGCAGATAGCCAGGAGTAACCCCTGAGCACTACCAGGTGTGACCCAAAAACTAAAAAAAAACTAAAAAAAAAAAAAGTCAATTAAAAAATATAGAAAATCAATTGTGAATTGGAATTTCACAAATTCAGGGAAAACTTTTTTTTTTTTTTGGTCATAGTAACATCCTCCATTTTCCTTCAATAAAATTGTGCAGGTAATATAAATATAACTTTCCCTGCTTTTAGATTTTTATAATTTTTCCTTGCTTTTAGGTGTTTTTGGATCACATCCTGAGCCGCTCTAGTATCATAGGCAGGACTGGAAATTGAACCCAGGTACACATGTCTTACTGGATATACTATCTCACAGATTTGCAGTTGCAAATTTGATTTTTTTGTTTTTTGTTTTTGGTTTTTGGGTCACACCCGGCAGTGCTCAGAAATCGTTCCTGGCAGGCTTGGGGGACCATATGGGATACCGGGATTTGAATCACCAACCTTCTGTGCCTAAGACAAATGCCTTACTACTGTGCTATCTCTCCGGCCCCTGATTTTTGTTTTGTTTTAGGGCCACACCCGGCAATGTGGCAAGGGACACTAAATTGATTAAAATGGTAAACACTTTGGGCTGCAGTGATAGTACAGTGCTTGCTTGGCATGCAGCAGACCAGGGTTCGATTCCCGGCACTCCATATGATCCCCTGAGCACCCTCAGAAGTGTTCCCTGAGTGCAGAACCAGGAATAAGCCATGAGCACCGCCAAGTGTGGCCCAAGACCAAATCCATATGCAATCTAATCCAGTGTATAATACAAAGGGCAATTTTTTCAGGGAAAAAAAAATTCTGTTTACCAGGAAACACAGTGGCGGATAACTTTTTTGAAGGATAAAAAAATGAAGAAAATGTAATAGAACAGGCAGGGCTAGCTCATCTCCTAGGTCACCAGGTCTCTATTCTGTCTTTTCTCCTACTTTCCACTGCGTTCGTTGCTCTGAAAAAAATACTACCTCAAACTTGAAGAGCAGAAGGAAGAAAGAAAAAGGAGAGAGACCTCACAGTAGAAGAAGCTCGGTTCTGGAGCCATCGGGTTTCCAACCAATTACAAGCAGCCAACTTTCCAAGTTCGAAAATCCAGACCCAGCCAATGCCTTCCCTTCCCCGGTTCTGAGAAAAGTGGGGAAAAGGTGAAACTGGCCCAAGCGAAGGCCAGTCCCTCCGTGGTTCTGGGCGTGCATTTATTTGTACCAGGTACAAGAAGCAGGTAAGGCTCCAGGGCCCGGATTGCTAACCGTCAGGAGATCCTCCAAGGCGTAAATTGCGAAAAACAAACAAAACAAAAACAACCCCCCCCAAATCAAAACCGAAAAAAAAAAACAGGGAGAAAAAAAAAGGCTTTTGGAAAGTTAACGAGCAGGCGTTAGGGCTGAGCATGAAGTTAATGAACAAGAACTTTCCTCGGGACAGAGTTCAAACAGCAGAGGGCAAGAAGACATAACCTACGAGGTAGGCTGGAGGCCAGGGGCTGGCTTGGACGGCAGGGCGGGGCTGAATTCAGATGATGAGCGTCTCTGGGATATGTAGTCCACCGTGACGCTCCTCGCGTGTATCCGTACGTGCCAAAGACTACGACTCCCACAACCCTTCGCGCGTCCCTCCTTGTTTTTTTTTTTTTCTTTCACCTCCCTCCCTCCGCCCCACCCTCTCTGCGCTGAAACCTCCCGGCGGGGAGAACCGGCCGGGCCCCGCCCCTCGCGCCGCCCTCGCGCGCACGCGTCACGTTTGTTTACCCCGAAGCGCCGCCCCTCCATCCGCCTCCCCAAAGCCCCGACTGTCTATACATATTCATGAACCGCGCGCCTCAGGAGGCGTTCCCGCCCCGCCCCTCTCCGCTAGCCTTCCCGCTCGAGGCGGCTGCTGAATATGCAAAACATGCAAATGAAGCGCGCGCGCTCGAGGCTCGGCCGGGCCCGCGAGTGTACGAGTGTGCGTGTGCGCGTGCGCGGGCCTCCCTCTCTCCCTCCCTCCCTCCCTCCCTCCCTCCGCACGGAGGGCGAGGGCGCGAGTGTGCGCGCAGGGTGGGTGGACCGGGCCGGGCCGGGCCGCGGCGGGCGGGCGGGCGGACGGGAGGACGGAGAGTGCGGGATGATGGATCGGCTCCGCGCGCTCGCCGACGTTGCAACGCTCGGGATGGCCACATAATCCCTTGGAACGGACGGACGCACGAAAGAACGCCAGAGCGCCATTGGCTAATTGAGCTTGAACCCGCGCCCCCGGAGCTGCCCTCCCCGGAGCTGGGGGCGCCGCGCCCCGCGCGCCCAGCCCCAGCCGGTGCCATGGAGCCCGCTCCGGCTCCGGCTCCCGGGGTGGCGGCGATCGCAGCGGCTGCAACGGCTGCAGGAGCCCGGAGCCCGGAGCCCGCGCTGAGCCCGCCCGAGGCCCCCCGAGACGCGCCGGCGGCTGCAGGAGGCGGCGGCGGCGGAGGAGGCGGCGCGCCCGGGCGCAGGAGGCGGCGCTGCGGGGCGGCCCCGGGTCCGGGTCCCGGTCCGGCTGTGGGTCCGGGGCCCGGCGGCGGCTCCAACTCGCTGCTGCTGCGGCGCGGGCGGCTGAAGCGGCATCTGTCGTCCGCGGCCCCCGCCTCGTCGTCGTCGTCGTCGCCGTCGCCGGCCCCCGCTGCGGCGTCGGCCTCCGGGCCGGCCTCGGCGGCGCTGGGCACCCGGAGCCTGGACAGGAAGGCGCCGCCGAAGCCCCGGCAGATGCCGCCGCCGCTGCAGCCGTCCGAGCGCGACTGGGTGCGGCAGCAGCTCCGGCGCGGCTGCGTGCACGTCCTGCACCGCCACCTGCGCCCGGTGCTCTGCACGCTCGACACCACCGCCGCGCAGGTGGCCGCGCGCCTGCTGCTGCTGCAGGACGGGGGCCCCCCCAAAGGGGCGAGCGCAGAGAGGGAGAAGGGGGCGCTCAAGGTGCCGGGCTTGGCTGCCCCCGACGCCCCGATCGCGGACCTGCCGCTGCTCCACCCCAGCCCCAACTCCAACCCCAAATCCGCGCCCTCCTCGGATCTCCGCAGCCCCGGAGAACCGTGCGCCCCGGCACCCCCGACGGGCTCGACCTCCGACAGCGCGTCCGAGCGCCTCTGCGGCTCCTCTTCCTCCTCCTCCTCCGAAGAGCTCGAACCCGTCGCTCGAACCCCAAGCCAGCCGCCACCCAAAGCCTCGACCCGCGCCGTCGAGGGTCCGATCGGGGCCCCGGAGGAAAACGGGGCGACGACCCCCGAGACGGCGCGCCCATGCACCCCAACATCACCACCACCACCATCACCATCACCATCACCGCCACCACCGCCCAGCCTGTACGTGCAGCTTCACGGAGAGACCACCCGGCGCCTGGAGGCCCACGAGAAGCCCCTGCAGATCCAAAACGACTACCTCTTCCAGTTGGGGTTCGGGGAGCTGTGGCGGGTGCAGGAGGAAGGCATGGACTCCGAGGTCGGGTGCCTCATCCGCTTCTACGCAGGTAAGGGCGGACTCACTCGCCTGGCTGGCTGTCCCGTGGACGTGGGCCCACGCCAGGCTTATTTATTATTATTATTATTATTACTACTTTGGGGCTTTGGTGAACCCCCCCCCCCAATCCGCAAGCAGGCTGCACCCCTCCTCCCCGAGGTGGCTCGCTTGAGGGGGCTGGAACCGAACCCCCAACTGGTGGAGCCTGCCTTCTGTTCTGGCCCTCTCTTCCTTGGGCAAGTTGGGGTTGGAGACCGACACTTCTGGATTTCAGGAAAGCCACATCTGTATGCCCTGGGAAAGTGTTCGGGCATAGGGTACCCCTCCTGTCCGCTTCTTATCTCAGGAGCCACCTTGCACCCCCAGAAACTCGTTCCTCGTGGCTTTCTTTGCTGCTCTGCAGCTCTCAGGCCTCCGAGCTCTCATTTAAAAGTCCCGGTTAGTCAGTCACCAAATGGGGGGACAGTTACTTTCTCTCCTCGCGTTTTGGGGCTTTTTTTTTTTTTTTTTTCTTTATTCTTCTTCTCAGTTTTCTCTCCCGCCAAGTTTGTATCTCGCCTCCGAAGTGATTTTAATGTTTCTCCCAAGACTTCCTTTCAGTCTGTAGCAAGCCACTGGCCGCTTTCCAGTGCGATTTGCAGTAGCTGCCTCAATAATTTAATCATCGGTAGAGTTCTGATCTATAAAACCGTTCTCGTTGGTTATTTCTATATTTACACGGAAACATTATTCTTTCACTGACATCTTGATTCTTTGCAGTTTTATTGATAGACACATGGGATCCAGTTCTTAAAGGAGACTAATGTTATTTATTTATTTATTTATTTTTGGCTACAAATGTAGCCGATCCTAAAATAGGGAACCCCCTTTTCTCTGATTGTGCTTAGCGATGAAAGAAATTTTGTTAGAACTACTGTTTAGCCTCACAAAGTGAAATAAGTCCGGAGAGTTCAGTCTTCCCGAACTGTAGTACCTTTCCAGGTTGGTTGCAGGGATGGTGGAAAATTAATGGCCCTTGTTTTTTTTTTTTTTTTTTTTTTGGGGGGGGGGTCACTTAGGTCTTCGTTAAATGTATCTATCAAATGTATCAATGTATCTATGAGCACCCAGGAAAACCTTTACTTTCGCATTGAAATAATACCAGCCTGGAAAGCATTCCTGGCGGGAAATTCCTTGAAGCTTCACGGGTGATTTTCTCCCAAGTCTTTAAGTGGATTGTTGTTGTTGTTGTTTCTTGCCATACCCATCAGTGTTCTTTGGGGGGTGAGGGGGGCTACTCCATGAACTCCAGGCTTGGTGGAGAGAGATAGTGGGATGCAGGGGTTTGAATCCAGGACTCTCAGCTTGAGCCATCTCTCTCTGGTCCTTTGAGTCATCATCTATCTCCCTGGCTCTTTAAATAGGTTTTTAATTACTCTTTTTTTTGGCATATAAAGAAACCGCATACTACTAGAATTACATATGCGGTGTTGAAGGTAGTGGTCTACCTGGGTGACATGTCTATCTTTAAAAGTTTATAGTCTAAGGAAATAAGGTTGTGTGTGTGTGTGTGTGTGTGTGTGTGTGCCACACTCAGTGGTGCTCAGGACTTAATCCTGGCCCTGTGCTGGGATCACTTCTAGGGTGGCTCAGGGATTGAAGCCGGGTTGGCTGCATGCAAGCCAAGTGCCCTCACGGGCTGTACTGTTGCTGCTCGAGCCCTGGAAATAAGTGATATTTAAAAAAAAAATAATAAGAGCAACAACTATATCCTCTATTAGAGTTCATTAATTTGTAAAATAGTGTTTTATAGAAGTAGGAAATGGTAATCACAGTTGGAATCGCAGAATATGAATTAAATGTAAGAATGCATATGCTTATTTATTAAAGCAAGAGATGTATTAAATTAGCAGTATCGAATCTTTTTCACATACAGAAAGAGCCTGGCGTTCCTTATGGCATGATTGACTTGCTACTGATTAATGTGAGAAAAAAATCTTGGCTGTCAATCATGAAATTTGAATCTTTGATTTCCTCTTGAGTGTTCTTATTTCAAGAGTGTCTGAAAATTCTAAGTGGATAGCATGCTTGCTTAAAGTTAAAAATAATTTTAGGGCCCGGAGAGATAGCAGAGCGGTGTTTGCCTTGCAAGCAGCTGATCCAGGACCAAAGGTGGTTGGTTCGAATCCCGGTGTCCCATATGGTCCCCCGTGCCTGCCAGGAGCTATTTCTGAGCAGACAGCCAGGAGTAACCCCTGAGCACTGCCGAGTGTGGCCCAAAAACCAAAAAAAAGGAAAAAAAAAGTTAAAAATAATTTTAATACAAAAGTTACAAATTCTATCTCTTGTAAAATCTTAAATATCTTTTTATTTAAACAGTATTTGTTGCATCTTTTTGAACTCGGTTGATGGACTTCTGTCAGCCACAAAATAAACAGACATACCTCAGTAAATGTGCTCAGAATGTTACTGAGAATTTGGTACATCACACACAATCTAATCTCTTTTTGTTTTGGGGTCACACCTGGCAGCACTCAGGGGTTACTCTTGGCTCTGTGCTCAGAAATCGCCCCTAGCAGGCATGGGGGACCATCTGGGATGCCGGGATTCGAACCACTGTCCTTCCTGGATTGGCTGCATGCAAGGCAAAGGCCCTACCGCTGTGCTCTCTCTCCGGCCCCTCAATCTCTTTGAATAGGAAGCTAGTGAACCAGGAAAACCTTGCCGAGTTCTTTTTTTATTTTGATTTTCATACAAACCGTGCTTCTCTTAAGCTGACGTTAATGCACCAAATATTCATTTGTGACTGCTCATCTGTCATAGAGAAAAATTCAGTAGCATATGGTGAATTCACTTGAACTTCTGCAAGGAAGTTTAGCTCCTGATCCACAAGAAGGCCTGGTTCTGAGTTGGTTTGCCCCTTAGAGGAACGTGGTAAGGATTGGAGTGAAACTTGGTACCAAGTTAGCAGAGCTTCTTTGACATTTTCCTTGCGCCCAGGAGAATGTGGGAGACTCTAGCAGGGAACATTTTGGTGTTGACTCTTTTTCCTTAGGAAGAAGAGGCTATTTGTTTTTAATGATACCCTTTCACTGAATGTTATGTTTATCCTTTCACGTGTACTCACTTGAGTTTATTGCTGTGGATCTATTTTTTTTTTTTTTTGTTTTTGGGCCACACCTGGTGTTGCTCAGGGGTTACTCCTGGCTGTCTGCTCAGAAATGGCTCCTGGCAGGCACGGGGGACCATATGGAACACCGGGATTCGAACCAACCACCTTTGGTCCTGCATCGGCTGCTTGCAGGGCAAATACCGCTGTGCTATCTCTCCAGGCCCGGATCTATTTTTATTTTATTTTATTTTGACCAAAGTGGATTACAAGTCTTCACAGTAAATTTTTAGGTACATAGCGACGTTGAATCAGGGCCATTCCCACCACCAGTGTTATCCTCCCTCCATCCATGTTCCCAGCATGCATCCCATATCACCCTCCTTTACCCTCTGGGCTGCTAGTATAAGTGGTCTCCTCTGTGGCTGGCTTGTTGTAGATTGGGTTTCGATTCTGTTGTCGTTGGCTTTAGATTTGGTGTTTAAGTATGATCATTTTTTTATTTCTACTTAATGTTCATACAACTGTCTGGTCTTGGTACCCCTCACTATATCCTCCTCAATTTGTGAGGCAGAACAAGGTGCGTATCTATTTTGTTGATGTGTTTTCTTCTTGAGCTAGGGTAGACTGGGAGTTGCTTTGTAAAAATTTCCAGCGTTTGAATGGAATTTATTCTGTGCAGTCTAGTTTTCCTAAGCTGGCTTGGTGTTTCTTTTTTCTGAGATGTTTTTCTGTTCAACTTTTCATTCTCTCTGAGAGCCCCCTTCCCACTACATTTTCAGTATTGATAACCCAATTCCAGAGAGTATTGAAAGGCGTCGAATGCCATTTGTGATTGCTCTGAATATTTTAATTATTTATTGGGGGGGTGAAGTAAAAGAATCGTCTGTAATGAACCAGAAGGGGGTTGGACAAAGGCGATATCTAATTACAGGGCGGTTAATGAAAGCCTCGCCTGAAACCTGCTGTTCCACCTATGGGTGGCAGCCATTCTCGAAGACGATTTCAAATAGGAAAGCAAAGTAAAAAATACTTGATCTGAAGTTACTTGTGTTAAAAATGTTAAGTACCTGAGCACACGGAGTTCTCGCTTAAAAGAAGCCACATTTGGTGCTCTCTGAAGAAGAGTGCTTTGATATGGGGGAGAAAAAAACCTCAATAATTTTACGTGGAGTTTTAGGCAGCCTGACAGAAGTTCTGGTCATTCAAACGATGAGCCTGGGATCTGAACCCTCCCAAGAGACAGGGAGGGTGTCGTTGATGGCGGTCACTATTTTTCTACATCTTTTTGTGTTTTTGACTCCGACTTACCTGTCCCTTAGCTTTAATTTTCTGGCTGTTAACAGTTCAAACTGGAATAAAGAGAAGAGATGTTGGCAGAATGATGAGCTTCCCGCTGTGCTTAAGTGAGTCTTGGAGAAGATATTTTCATGTGTGATTTATTGGAATAGCAGAACACACCCTTGTTCCTCTCAGGTTTCCCCCACTCTTTTTCTCTCTCCTCCCTCCCTCTCCTTTTCTTTCCTTCTCTCTTGTTTTTCTCTCCTCTTTCCCTCCCTCTCCCCTTCCCTGCCTCCCCCTCTCCTTTCCTCCCTCCCTCTCTCTTCTCTTTCTCTCTTTCCTCCTCTTTTTTCCCCTCCTCTTCTTCCAGTAATGATCAAATCTTGCCTGGTTTCTTCCATGGGAGCCAAGAGGGGTGGTTTAGCATTAAGCTGGAATATTGAAAAGCAGGCTCTTATTACTATAATTACACCAGTATTGAGTAACCTGGTCTGAACATGTGACCCCCCCTTCCCTTGTATGTGCTCAAACAGTCCTTTAATTTTAAGAACAAAGCTTCGACTTGATGTTTGTTGGTTTTTAGATGTAAGTTTTACATTATTATTATTATTTTTTAACGGAAGGTACTTTTTTAAATTTTAGTGGAAGGTCCATGGTACCTGCTCACTTTTCTTTCTTGAGGTTGGATAGCACCGATGAAGGGATGGGGTCTTTATGATCTGAAAACTCCCAGAAGGGTTTTCACATAAGTGATCTCATTTGTGCTTTGAAAGCTTTCAGTCGGGAGGAGTAGCCTGTCAGTCTTCTGTAGAGGAGGAATTGAGGCCCCAGCGAGCGGGTCGAGTCTTTGTGAGGTCCCAGGCCTTGGTAAAAGCTGCCAACAGAGAGCCAGGATCTTCTCGTTTGCAATTCATATCACTTTCCATGAATTTCATTTGCTCTTAAAAATTTTCACTTAGTTCCAGGCATCCAGAGACAACAAATTTATATTTGTTGGTAATGAGGTGATATTACACTCTTGGTCCCAAAGTGCTATTCCCTGGGAGGTGTGGATGGTGGCCCTATTTTTAGCTAAGGAGTAAAATACAAGCAGAGGATGGAGAGTGGTGCACACATCTTGGTTGTAAAATAATCACACTCCGTATGAAATGAAGCTGACCTCACTGACTTATTTTCTGATTCATTATTTGCTCGAAATCTGTGACTACGGATATGACACCTGATTTGAAAAGTAAGATAGCTTTTTGAAGGTGGAGTCTGATCATTCAGATCCATTCAAATGTAACTGTACTTGGAGAAGATCGAAAATGTGCATCATGACTGGATTGCGTGCCATGCATGCAGAAGGCCTGAAATGGTTCTTTGGCCCTCCAAGATCCCCAAAACACCACCACAAGCAACCCTGGAGCCCCCAGAGCACCACTGGGTTTGGGCCAGACCCAACTCCCTCCAAATACCATTGAAAGAAATTATCCTCAATGAAAGGCTTTATTTTTTTTAATTAAAATATAATTATTTGTGTTTTGCTGATCAGCAGTGCATACCTAATTGGCATTGGAATGTTTCATCTATTTTTTTTTTATATAATTTATGTTTTAGGGAACCACAACCTAACCTAATCTCTGAATTTCAGAGTCATTCCTAAAATGGTGTCTTTTTTGTTTGTTTTGCTTTGCTTGATTTTGGGCCAAACGCGGTGGCAAGTGGAGTTACTCTTTGTTCTGTGCTGAGGAATCTTCTGGCAGTGATCAAATCCTGGGTTGGTCGTGTGCAAGACAAACATCCTACCTAGACTGGGCTGTCACTCCAGCCCCTGTTGTGTCTTTGTGTCTATTAATATCCATTTGCAGGGAGGGAGAGAAGATAAGTGTAAAAGTTTGTTAAATTTTTGGTTAGAAGTTACATCATTTTGTTACTGTTAGATTGTTTACTTAAGCACCTTAAAGTATTGATTATTCAAAGTTTTTTTTTTTTCCTTTTCTTTTATGGATCAGACTCGGCAATACTCGGGTCACACCTGGTTCTGTGCTCAGGAGTTACTTTTGGTGGAGCTTGGGAGGGGATTACATGGGATGCCAGGGATCAAACCCAGGCCTGCTATGTTCAAAGCACGTACCCTACTTGCTGTACTATAGCTCCAACCCTAGTTTTTTTTTAATTTTTTTTTTAATTTTTAAGTTTTAAGAATTTTTGTTGTTTCTTCGCCACTTTCTTTTCAGAATCCCAGGTTAACTTTCAGTTTGTTGGGAACATAGCATTCAGTAGTGTTGCAGTCACGCTTAGCATAACACTTGGTATTTTTGCTTAAAACATTTGTCGAATTGACTATGGAATTATATTAAGCAGCTGTTGGTGTGTGCTGTGTGTGTGTGTGTGTGTGTGTGTTTGTGTGTGTGTGTGTTTTCTTTCCATTCTGTTGGGGTCCCCAGGGATGTGCTAAGTGCCCAAATGCACAGAGGCATTTCTCTCAGGGCGGAGCTTTAGATGTGCCACATCCTATTAATATCCTCTAATTCATGCGAGCCAAGATGTCTGTGCATTCGGGGAGAGCAGCTCCCAGCTTTCTCTTAGGTTTAACAGGTGCTCTTCACCCCACCCCCGCCCCCTTCACAAAGGCATCTTTACCTCCACTTGGAGACTGATTTAATGAGCCGCCCCGCCAAAGGAGGCAGCTGAGCTTTAATGATTTTGTTCTGCGCCAGGATTGCACCCGGTTCAGTCTCTCCAGCCTGGAGAAAGGCTCTCATTGTTCCGCCCTGGACGTGGAGAGACCGACCCTAACAGCCACGGCGAGAAAAAGCTTTTCCTTTAAAGAGGCCTGCCATTTGGGAAAAAAAAGAGATGTTCTCCAAATGTCCAGAACAGCCTGGGGAAAAACAACAACAAGGACACTGAGGCCTTCAAACAAACAAAACTGTCCCCACCTTCTAAAATCTACTCCGCCCCTCTAATTCCAGGCATCTGATCTACCATACTGGCATACTGATCAATGAGGGGTTTGGAGTCTGGCCTCGAGCTTCTAGGGCAAAAACCCTTTCACTCATGTACCCCGGATACTTGTAAAGATGGTACGATTTCAACAAAACACAACACCTCTTGGGTTCGTTAGACATTTTAGGCACTCACTGATTTCTTGAGTCTCTCACTCAGTTTGAATCTCTCTGTTTTTCTGACTTTCTCACTCTAGACTTCAGATTTTTAATAATAAAGTCTCAAAAATCTGGGAAGAAGAGACTTTGAGGATACTTGACTACAGAGTATTAAGATATCTGGTTAGCTGAGAAATAGTGTCATGACATTTTGATTTTGAGGTGGGATGATTCTGTTTATATACTACAAATCCCACACATACCTAGTGTACTTTTTAGTATATTCAATGAGACAATGGAACCATCCCCTAATGACACACTCATGCTTGTAATCTTTGTTTTCATTTATATTTATATTTTTATTTTTTTTTGTTTTTGTTTTTGTGCCACACCCGGTGACACTCGGTGGTTACTCCTGGCTATGCACTCGAAAATTGCTCCTGGCTTGGGATGCCGGGGGATTGTACCGTGGTCCGTCCTGGATTAGCATGCACAAGGCAGACATCTTACGGTTTGTGCCACCGCTCCGGCCCCTTTATTTTTATTTATTTATTTATTTTTGGTTTTTGGGTCACACCAGGCAGAGCTCAGGGGTTACTCCTGGCTCTACGCTCAGAAATCGCTCCTGCCAGGCTTGGGGGACCATATGGAATGCCGGGATTTGAACCACGTCCTTCTGCATGCAAGGCAAACTGCTTTACCTCCATGCTATCTCTCCGGCCCTATTTTTATTTTTTATTGAATCACAAAGCTATTCTTGGCTGTCCTGTCAGCAGTGTCTTCTTCCCTCTACCAATGTCTCTGTTTTCCCTTCTACCTCCAGTTAAACTTATGGCCAAGATAGGAAGCTTTTTTTATTCATCGTAAAATGTATTTAGTGATGAAATAGCTTTTTGTGGTTTGTTTTTGGTTCACACCCAACAGTTCCAGGGTTACTCCTGGCTATGTGCTTAGGAATCCTAAGTGGCGGGCTCTAGAAACAATATGGGATGCCAGCTATCGAACACAAGTCAGCTTCGCACAAGGCAGGCACCTTACCCACTGTATTATCACTCTGGCCCCAAGTGACAAATTATCTTGTTGAGGTTCAGTGGCCCCTTTGAGTTAGTTCTCTTGAAATAGAGCAAAAATACTCTATTTGAAGATTGTACATAACATATTTTATGGAAAAATTAATTTTCATAATCTTGTGAACAAACAAGCAAGATACTTTTTCCAAATGAGATTTCCTACATGTGAATAATCTTTTCAGTTATGAGACAAGAGTGGGTTTGGAGATGAAATAGACTTTGAAATAATTTTGGGCCACTTCAATCAGGAGTGAAACTGCTCTTAGAAATTTGAAAATTGAGTTGTGTTGGTTGATTTTTCTTATTTTATTCATATTTTTTTTTTTGTGATTTTTGGGTCACACCCGGCAGTGCTCAGGGGTTATTCCTGGCTCCAGGCTCAGAAATCGCTCCTGGCAGGCACGGGGGACAATATGGGATGCCAGGATTCGAACCGATGACCTCCTGCATGAAAGGCAAACACCCTACCTCCATGCTCTCTCTCCAGCCCCTCTGCATTCATTTTTTAAGTAGGAAGAATTTGTATTTGTTCCAGTTCCTACTGATTTTTCAAAGAGCAGTTAGATGATACTTTCATTGGAAAAGAATGGAGTATACCTGTCTCCATTAATAATACATAGAATATATGGGGCTGGAGAATTAGCACAGTGGTAGGATGTTTGCCTTGCACGCGGCCGACCCAAGACTGATGGTTTGAATCCCGGCATCCCATATGGTTCCCCAGCCTGCCAGGAGTAAACCCTGAGCACCTCCAGGTATGATCCAAAGAATATTTGATCATGGAGCCAGAGTGATAGCACAGTGGTAGGGCATTTGCCTTGCACGCTGCCGATCCAAGACAGGCCTGGGTTTGATCCCTGGCATCCCATATGGTCCCTGAGCCTGCCTGGAGTGATTTCTGAGCACAGAGTCATGAATAATCTCTGAGTGCCTCTGGGTGTGGCCCAAAAACAAACAAATAAATAAATATATTTAAAAAAAAAGAATACTTGGTCTTTTAAAATATGTGCAGCATTTTATTTGCAGAACCAAGTGTTGACCAGTATGGTATTATGACATAGAAATAACTTCTTGAGGGCCGGAGAGATAGAATAGAGGTAGGGCATTTGCCTTGTATGCAGAAGGATGGTGGTTCGAATCCTGGTATCCCATATAGTCCCCCGAGTCTGACTGGAGTGATTTCTGAGCACAGAGCCATGAGTAACCTCTGAGCTCTGCCGGGTGTGACCCTAAAGAAACAAACAAACAAACAAACAAAAAAACAAAACCAAAACAAAAAGAAATACCTTCTTGAGGAATTTTTTTTCTTTTATCCCAACTACATTCTTTGCAGTGGCGTGACTATAGTTAGAGGCTTATGTTAGATTTTAGGATTTTTGAATTTGGTGGATGTGTTCTGGAAAGGTGAAAATAGTGTTGTTCATGTCAAAAACAACCTTAGGGCAATTTCATTTGCCCCATTTTATGAGATAAAATGATATATAGTTTGAAGTTTTTGGATTTTTTTTCTTTTTGGAAGTGATTAGGAATCAAATCCAGGGTCTCACATATAAAAGACGGAGGGTTGTACTTCTGAGTTACATCCAGACACCAGAGTTGAAAGAAGATAGTCTGAGAGCTGGGAAACTTGGTATGGCTTGGGGCATTTGTTTGAACTTGCCTTGGGGTCTCATTTCTGGTCTGTAAAGGTCTGAACTCAGAAGAGAGTTCAAATTAAGTCTTTTTTTTTTTTTCTCATAATGTTTGTGGACTTCAGAGCTTGAGTCTAATAAGAAGGACTCAAGCTTATGTAGTTGTTTGAAGTTCTGCAGTATTGCCTGTGTTGCATTTGAGTCCAAAGTGATAGCACAGTCAGAAGAGCATTTACCTTGTAGGTGGCTGAACCAGGTTTGATTCCTGGCATCCCATATGGTCTCCCCAACCTGTCAGGAGGGATTTCAGAGCCCTGAGCACTGTTGGGTGTGGCCTCCCCAAACCCTGCCAAATCACATTCTTTGCCTTCTCTCTTTGAGAAAAGGAGTTTCGATCTAACAGTCCCAAGACAGCAAGAGGTTGCCCACTGTGGTAGATCACCTTTTGGATTTAGATGAGATCCAACAACAAATGAACTATTTGTTTCACTTGCTTCTTGAGAGCTTTTCAGAATAGATGGAGTCAGCTTGTTGGAGATGAATTTAAAGTAATTACCTTGTACATGTTAGCTACTTTTCTTAGGTTACAAAGTCAGGTGCTTTCAGAATGCAGTTCATAAAGTTTATTATAATGGTAACTATATTTGGAGAATCCAGATGTGTGAAATTTACTGGTTTTATTTTTTGGGGGGGGGATGTGGTTGGTCCTACAGTTCTGAGAGGCTATTTCTGGTGGTGTTTTGGGCATCACATGCAGTCAGTGTTGATTTAGTAACTGTTTTGATTTATTGAGGATAAATGGGGGAGGGAAAGAGGGCTGTCGAGAAAGTACCTCGGGTGAGGCCTGACCTATGTTCTTTTTATCCCCGAAGCTCTCGATGGTCCCCTGAGCACTGGCAGGGGTAATTCCTGAGCACAGCGTTCAGAGTAAGCCCTGACAGAACCACTGATGTGGCCCCCAAAGTATAGAAACAAAAAATATAAAAGAAAAAAGATGAAGTGATTTTTGTGAGGGCGTGGGATAGGGTAAAGTAATGTGAAGGCAAGGTCAGATTAGAATGTAGGGTCTTTGGCTTTCAAGGACTAGTGACTAATTCTTAATTATTGAAACAACCAGAAGGCAAAAAAAAAAAAAATTGGTGCTGTGTTTGAATTTTTATGGCCCGAGTTTTCGGTAGAAAACTTGGCTTTCTCTTCCGCAGGCAGGCCCCTTTGGGCATATAGCGGGTTTGGAAGCAAAGCCTTTGAGGTGTCTTCAGGTCTAGGCTTGCGCTCTGGCTGTGCCACCCATGCCAGGGGCTCCTCACCCGCTTTTCCTTTCTCTGGTTCCTCCAGGCTAGGCAGGGTTGAGCCTAAGGAATGGACCTCCGAGAGGAGCACTAAATAGCGAGCACTGGGCTGAGGGGAGTCATCGAGCACTGGTGGGGGAGCTGCAGGGAGACATTTGACTGTGGGCTGCTCGCTGACTTGGTTGTGAGATGGGCCAGGAATATTGGGCCTTGTGTACTAGAGAAAGGAAGGAAGAAAACGGTGACAGAACTCCCTAAGAAGGTCGTGAAGTTCCGACCTGGTGAGGGACGGGGAAGGAAGTGCTCTGTAAACTGTGAGCTCTTGGCTTTCTTATTTTTAGCAAGAGTAAATTGCACAAATGCTAATTGGAGTTAATTGGGGCTCATTAGGGGCGGTGGCAGACTGGGGGGGGGGGTGTTGCTGACTCTGGCGGGCTATGGACTTTCACTTGTTCAGCCCATAATTGCCCTGAGTGTCTGCTCTGTTTTCACAAGCTCTTGCACTGGGATTTTCCAGGGGGGTTGGAAATAGACTTGAGTGCACGTCTGTGGAAACCAAAGAGCAGCCAACAGTCCTGCTCAGAAGGTAACAAGGGCTCCCCAGGAGGGTGGCCACGCTGGTGGCTGGCAGCAGTGAAGGCAGAGGGAGACTTTGAGGAAGACCCCAGAGCTAATCTGGAAGCCCCCGGAGGATACCTGGAGGGGCCAACAGCACAGTCTGACTCTGAGACTGACCGAATTTAGGAGGGGTTGGGGCAGGTCAGTGGTCCCCTGACCATGTCCCTAGGCAGCACCTTTCTTCCTAGGCATCCGGGCCTCGAGTCCCTTGAATTCTTGAGACTTTCTCTGGGGTCCTCATCTGTGAGGAGCTTGGTTCGAGGGTGAGAGCTGGGAGGGAATCCTGCTCTGGGGGTCCGGGAAGCAGGAATATGGGAAGTTCCCCCCTCCCTTCCACGGGAATATTGAAAGTCAGTCCCTTCCTTCCTTCCTTCCTTCCTTCCTTCCTTCCTTCCTTCCTTCCTTCCTTCCTTCCTTCCTTCCTTCCTTCCTTCCTTCCTTCCTTCCTCCCTCCCTCCCTCCCTCCCTCCCTCCCTCCCTCCCTCCCTCCCTTCCTCCCTCCCTCCCTTTTTTGTGTCTGTTCTGAAGGCAGGGCCCTACTCCTACTTTAGTGTTACATGTGGAGCACACGCATGCCACCCTTGGACGGTGATGAATCAGTCTGAGCCTCCATCACATTTTGTGTTTTGCCCTTCTACTGTTTGGCTCCTCATCGGTGGAGGGACTACGGGAAATGTGTGTGTTGTGTGTCCCATCCCATCCCATCTCAATCCATTCCCAGGGATAACCTCTGAACACCATTGGGCGTGGCCCCCAAACCAAAAAGAAAACCCAAAAAACAAAAACATTGTTTTTGGAACAAGCCTGTGGTCAGAAACAAAGTTGTTGAGATTTTTTTTCGCAACTAAGCCTGGCCTGTAATTCCTAGAGACATGCTTTTCATTCAGCCCAATCAGCATTTAGGTTAATTACCTGCCAATGTGTATTTTCCACAGTTATTAGCACTTTTTTTGTCCGCCGTGACAAATTTTTGCAGAGACCTCAATTAACTCATTAGAGCAGCATCAATAGTAGACAAGCAGGATTTTTCAAGAGGGAATATTAATAGGAATGTTAGCTGAAATGTAATTATAAGACAGCAATGCGCTGAAGTGGTCGGACAGCAGACAGGGCTCATGCCTTTAGTCTGGCCATCCGGGTTTGATTCCCAGCACCCCATGCAGTCCCCTGAGCCCCACCAGTAGTATTCCCTGAGCACAGAACCAGGAGTATGTCCTGAGCACTGCTGGGTGTGCATCCTTCCCCAAACAAACGAAGATAACTGGAACTGGCCTTTGTGGGTGGCAAAGGTTCAGAATCCTTGACCTTGTAACACCTTATTCTGGATGAGGAGGACAACGACACTCCAGTTATTTCTGGCTCTGCTCTCAAAAGTCACTTCTGGCAGGCTCCGGGGACTATCTGGGATGCCAGGAATCAATCCCAGGTCTGTCCCCAGTCAGCTGAGTACAAGGCAAACCCCCAACTGATGTGCTATCCCTTCAGCCACAGTTTTCTTTATTCTTTAGACACATGTGTAGTATCAGGTTGACTGAGCCTGAGTTGTCTGGGAAATTGCTAGGTTAGAGCTCTTGAGCCTGGTAACTGAAGTACTATCTGCTGGGCATCCAGATGTTGTCATCCTTCACAGATATGATAAATGGGTAACTAACTCCTGGGGAGGGCAGAGAATTCAGGCCCTGGAAGGGATTAGGGACTATCTGTTTTAATTGTTTACTTAGCATAGAAATCTTTCCTTATTCATCCCTTTTAATTCCTCCTGGTCATCTCTACAATGCTGTTGGCCGCTAGATATTTTGTTCCACAACAGCACAACAGAGCTTCTTGGTACTTTGAAATCTGATTTAGGGGCCAGTGTTGTCGGCACCTTCCGAGGCTACATTAGAAATGCAGCATCTTGGGCCCTGTCTTATACTTAATGAATCATTGGCATTAGATCCTCAGGTGTTTCGTCAAAGAAGCAGGAGCACTGATGCTTGCTTGCTGAGCCCGTGTTCCCCCATGAACACTCGCTGGTCTCTGTGCTCTGAGTAAACCCAGAGTGCCACCAGGTGTGACTCCAAACAAACAAACAAAAAATAACCAACCCCCCCCCAAATAACAACAAAAACAGCAAAACAAACTAATTAGAGTAAAAAGAAATCTAGCTTTATTTGTGGTGGCAGTTTCAGAGTGCCAAGGAAACTCAGAAATCTGGCACATCAACGACTCTGGTAGTGTGGAATATTCTGGAATGGCTGCCTGGGGAGAATTCTCTTTATGAAGGGGGAAGACAAGAGTCTGCAAGAAGGGCAGGCCAGGAGGAGCTCAGACATGAACAGAAGAGCTGGTGCTTGTGGGTGGTTGGATGGAATAGCTTTCGTGGAGAAGTGTTAGGTTTTTGTTTGTTTTCTGAGCCATACTTGGAGATGCTCAGGGGTTACTCCTGGCTCTACACTCAGAAATCACTCCTGGCAGGCTCAGGGGACCATAAGGATGCTGGGGATTGAACCTGGGTCTGCCGTGCTATCACTCTGGCCCCAGGAGCAGGAGATTCAAACAAACAAGCCAAAACAACGAATGACCCTCCCTCAAGGACTTTAGCCTAGTCTAAGGGGAGACAGAAATAACTGGTATAAAGGGCACTACTTTTTGTTTTGTTTTGGGGTCACACCTGGTGGTGCTCAGGGCCGTACTCCTGGCTCCGAGTTCAGAGATTGCTATTGGCAGGGCTCAAGGATTGAACCCAGGTCAGCCGTAAGCAAGGCAGACACCTTACTCGCCGCTGCACTATGGCTCCGGCCCTAGAGTGCACTGCTTTGGGTGCGGAGAACAGGGAATTAATTTACACTGTAGTTGGTGTTGGCGGGAAATGGTCTTGAGTATTAGAATTCCCCAGGGTTAGAGGTGATGGTTGGGAAAGGGCATTTCTTAGAGGAGGATGGAGGAACAGATTCTCAGGGAAGAACCGTGGACAGGCAGGGATTGTCTACATTACCGAATGAGTTTATATAGAGGATTGGGGCAGGAGTCTTCCAGAATTTGCTTATTCATCCCTAACCTAATTTGAATCTGTCTTTCATGTCAGGAAGTTATGTCACTAGATTTCCTGGCAGGAGGAATGTAAACAAGACCAACAGGATTCTGTGCTTTGGACTGACTTGGAGGCTTTGGGTTTGGTTGATTGAGATCGGATTCATCAACAGTCAGAGCATAGGAATTAGCTGCTAGGAAGCGATGCTGAGATTAAGGTCCTGTAAGGACACCCAAGTTGTGAGAAGCACCTGGTTTCAGCAGGTAGCGACTGGGAGGTTTGATCCGGTGAAATTGCTAGGTTGAGTGAAGAAAGATCTCCTGTATCTATATAAAATACCAGAACTGCTTCTACTTAAAAAGGTCGTAGTGGATTATGTTGTGTTGAATAATTCAGGTGCAAGACACAGAGTATATGTTCGTAGGCAGAATTAAATTTTGGCACAGATCCTAATAGTTATAACTTTACAGGGGAATCATTGATAGGCAGAGACATGCAGAATTATTTGCTGTTGGTAATGTTCTTTGTATGCTGCTGAGTTTTAATGCTGAAGTAGACAGACAGAAATATGTTGGAAGTTCTCCATTAATTTGTAATTTAGATCTCTCTCAACAGGTGGGAAGTGTTGGGAGGTGAAAGTTGGAACATTGTTTCTGCGAGAGAGAGAGAGAGAGAGAGAGAGAGAGAGAGAGAGAGAGAGAGAGAGAGGGGGGGGGGTGGTGGGGGGAGGAGAGGAGAGAGAGAGAGAGGGGAGAGAGAGAGGAGAGAGAGGGGAGAGAGAGGAGGGGGGAGAGAGAAGGGAGAGAGGGGTGAGAGAGGAGAGAGAGAGGGGAGAGAGAGAGAGGGGAGAGAGAGGGAGAGAGGGGAGAGACCAAAGATGAGGAAGAACAGAGAGGGAGGGGCTGGAGCAGTAAGTAGTATAGTGGGGAAGATGTTTGCCTTGTACATCGCCAACCGGGTTCAATTCTCCTACGTTCTATATGGGTCCCATAAGAATCACCAGAAGTAATTTCTGAGTGTGGAGTTGGGTAACCCCTGAGCATCAACAGGTTGCCCCCTCCTCCCTCCATAAAGGAACAGAGGGAAAAATAAACAGGGAAGCCTTGGAGAAAATAAGGGCTGAACACCTATGAAGGAGTTAATTGTGGGAAAACACAGCCTATTTGTGCTGTTAAGGATAGGTAATGCCAAAGATTAAAGTTCAGGAAGTTGGGCCTTAGTTTTCTTTTTTCTTTTTTTTTTGTTTTCGGGCCACACCCGTTTGATGCTCAGGGTTACTCCTGGCTGAGCGCTCAGAAATTGCCTCTGGCTTGGGGGGACCATATGGGATGCCAGGGGGTTGAACCGCGGTCCCTCCTTGGCTAGCGCTTACAAGGCAGACACCTTACCTCGAGCGCCACCTCACCGGCCCCGAGTTTTCCAAGTGAATTAGAAGGTAAGGAAAAAAATGAGTTGTAATATTTGTTATAATTTGCTTTTTCTTGAATAGATCAACCAGCTAATCATAGTTTTCACCCATTTTTTTGGGTAAAATTTGATACTGACTTCAAACTCTGCATCTCCTCTTTCCTCCCTTCCCTACTCCTCCCCACTCCTTCCCTCCAGTCCCTTCCCCTCCCCTTCTCCCTCCCCTCTCCCTTCCTCCCCTTCTCTTTCCTCCCTCCCCTCCCCTCCTTTCCCCTCTCCCCTCCCTCTCCTCCCTCTCTCACCTCCCCATCTCTGGTCTCCCCCTCCCTCCTCCCCTTCTCTCTTCCCTCCCCTCACCCTCTCCCCTCCCCATCTCTGGTCTTCCCCCTTCCCTTTCCCTCCCTTCCCCACTCCCCTCCCCTCCTCTCCTTCCCCTTTTCTGCCTTCCTGATGAATGCTTCAATAGCCCCAAATCAACACTGCTTTTGCTTTGTCCCATAGTTCTGGTAGCTTATGTCTCATTCCTGCAGTCTTTTTGATTTCCTCTCTGATCCACTAGTTGTTCAGCAGTAAGCTGTTTAATTTTCAGGTTCAGTTTAAGTTTTTTTCTGTCTCTGTTAGTGGTTAATGTCTTACAGAGTACTATGGTGTGAGAAGTTAGTCTATACAATTTCTATTCTCTTGACTCTGTGGAGGTATGTTTTGTGGCCCATCATGTGGTTATTCCCAGTGCATTGGAAAAGAATGTTTTTCCGTGAATCACAGCCTTTTTTATACATCTGCTTATATTCATCTACTAAACTCCTCTCTTCCATTTCTTCCTTCAAATCCTGTATCTGGCTAAGTTTTACTCTGGTGCTCTGTCAAGTAGTGATAGAGTGGTATTGCAATCCCCAACTATTATTGAGTAGTTAGTGATGTCTTTCTTCAAGTCTATCTGCAGTTGTTTTGTTTTTCTTTGGGGGGGGGGCACACCCGGTGACGCTCAGGGGTTACTCCTGGTTATGTGCTCAGAAATCACTTCTGACTTGGGGGACCATAATGGTATGCGGGGGGATCAAACCATGGTCTGTCCTAGGTTAGTGCATGCAGGCAAATGCACTACTGCTTGCGCCACTGCTCTGGCCCATATTAGCTATTGTTTTAGGCATTTTGCTGATCTCTCATATGGTTAGGAGGGTGAGTTCTTCCTGATGTGCTTTGGTCATTAAGCAAAGAGCCCTCTTTGTATCTTACAACTTTTTTTTTGCTTTTGGGCCACACCTGGTGATGTCCAGGGCTTCTCCACTTTGCTCTCAGGTCAGTAGGACCATATGGGATGCTGGTGTCCTAGGTCAGCTGCATGCAAGTGCCCTATCAGCTGTGCTCTCACTCTAAGTTGATGTTGTCTGATATCAGTATGGCCACTCCAGCCTATTTCATGAGGGTTGTTTGTTTGAAATATTGTCATTCTAACTTTTGACTTGGAGTCTGTTTGCCTTTCCTGCTCACATGTGTTTCTTGTAAATAGCAGAAGATTGGATTCAATTTTCTAGTTTATTCTGTCACTCTGCATTTCTTAATTGGTGCATTTAGGCTGTTGACATTGAGACGATTATCATGGCATTTTGTGCTATCTTTTGTAGAAGTTTGGTGTGTTTATGAGATTTGTTTTGTTTTTAAAGTAGCCCCTTTAATTTTTGTAGAGATGGTTTTGAGTCTGAAGCTCCTGAGCTGTTGTGTACGTGTGTATTTGTTTTATTTTTTTGGTTTTGAGTCACATCTAGCAATGCTCAGGTGGTTACTCCTGACAGGGTTTGAGGGACCTTATGGGATATCAGGGATTGAATCTGGGTGGGCTGCATGCAAGGCAAGTGCCCCACCTACTGTACTAGCTATTTCTCTAGCCCTGAGCTGTTGTTTATCTGTGAAGTTCCTCTACTTCCTTCTACTCTGAATGACAGCCTGACTGCTTGAATCATGCCCTGGTGAGGCCCTCATGTCTTTGAGCTTTTTTGCTCTATCTCACCATTATCTTTGGGCCTTTAGGGTCCTGTATGAATCTCCTTTATATGGAATTTCTTTCTTTGATCTTGCTGCTGTGCGTATTCCATCTCTGTGACTTTCCTCATTTTGATAAAGATAGGTTTTGAAGAATTTTTATTTGGATCTCTTTTAGCTGGGTCCCTTTGCATCTCTTGAATCTGGATACACATGCTCTCCAGTTCTGGAAATTTCTCTGCAGTGATGTCATTGACTGTTGCTTATTTATCAGGGTTGCCTTCCTGGCCCTCTGGGATCCTGACGATTCTTATGTTGTTCCCCTTGAATTCATCCCAGAGTTCTCTTGTCTGTTATTCTTTTATTTTGTGTCTTTTCACCATCTTCTGTTGTTATGTGGAGGTTTTCTGCACCCCATCCTTGACCTCACTAGTTTTTGTCTTAGCTGCTATTATTCTACTGCTGATGCCTTCCAGTGAGTTTTTATTTCATCTACCAAATTTTTTTTAAACAACTTTATTACATACATGATTGTGTTTGGGTTTCAGTCATGTAAAGAACACCACCCATCACCAGTGCAACATTCTCATCACCAATGTCCCAAATCTCCTTCCTCGCCACCCAACCCCCGCCTGTAATCTAGACAGGCTTTCTATTTCCCTCGTACATTCTCATTATTAGGATAGTTCAAAACATAGTTATTTCTCTAACTAAACTCATCCCTGTTTGTGGTGAGCTTCATGAGGTGAGCTGTAACTTCCAGATCTTTTCTCTTTTGTGTCTGAAAGTTATTATTGCAAGAATATCTTTCATTTTTCTTAAAACCCATAGATGAGTGAGACCATTCTGTGTCTTTCTCTCTCTCTGACTTATTTCACTCAGCATAATAGATTCCATGTACATCCATGTATAGGAAAAATTTCATGACTTCATCTATCCTGACAGCTGCATAATATTCCATTGTGTATATGTACCACAGTTTCTTTAGCCATTCATCTGTTGAAGGGTATCTTGGCTGTTTCCAGAGTCTTGCTATGGTAAATAGTGCTGCAATGAATATAGGTGTAAGGAAGGGATTTTTGTATTGTATTTTTGTGTTCCTAGGGTATATTCCTTGGAGTGGTATAGCTGGGTCATATGGGAGCTCGATTTCCAGTTTTTGGAGGAATCTCCATATCGCTTTCCATAAAGGTTGAACTAGACGGCATTCCCACCAGCAGTGGATAAGAGTTCCTTTCTCTCCACATCCCCACCAACACTGTTTATTCTCATTCTTTGTGATGTGTGCCAAACTCTGGGGTGTGAGGTGGTACCTCATAGTTGTTTTGATTTGCATCTCCCTGATGGTTAGTGATGTGGAGCATTTTTCATGTGTCTTTTGGCCATTTGTATTTCTTCTTTGTCAGAATGTCTGTCCATTTCTTCTCCCCATTTTTTGATGGGATTAGATGTTTTTTTCTTGTAAAGTTCTGTCAGTGCCTTGTATATTTTGGAGATTAGCCCCTTATCTGATGGGTATTGGGTGAATAGTTTCTCCCACTCAGTGGGGGGCTCTTGTATCCTGGGCACTATTTCTTTTTAGGTGCAGAAGCTTTTCATCTTAATATACTCCCATCTGTTAATCTCTGCTTTCACTTGCTTGGAGAGTGTCATCTACCAAATTCTTTAGTTCTTCCATTTCTGCTTATAGTCTTCTCATTTCTGCTTTCTTATCCTGTGCCTTATTCGTTCCATTGTTTCTTTGAGCTCCTTAAACATCCGCAACATTCCCTCACAAGGTCTTTTCAGAGTGGTCATAGAACTTATTACTGGTTGAGTCTTCAGAGCTACCTTCTTTGCTCACTAAGCATAATGTGGTTCTCTGTTGCTTTCCCAAAAACTTTGATGAGTGTTTTTGGTATGCTGTTGTGTGGCTAGGGTGGCTTGACTTAGAATGTCAGTGAGAGAGGGTCTGTCAGTGAGAGAGGGTCAGAGTGATAGCACAGCAGATAGGGTGTTTCCATTACATGCACTTGGCCTGGGTTCAACCCCTGGCATTCCATATGGTCACCTGAGCACTGCCAGTAGTAATTCTGGAGTGTAGAGCCAGAAGTAACCCCTGAGCACCACTGGGTATGTCCCCAAAACAAAACAAAAAGAATGTTAATGAAATATGATGAAGTAAAGAAGCATGGCTGCACACTTCTGGGGTGGGAATTCTGACGTGGGGACAAATGACTTGGTTCTAATTGTGGCTTTCTGGCTTTTGAGGTTTTTTTGTTTGTTTTTTTTTTGTTTTTTTTTTTTTTTTTTTTGTGGCAGGGCCACTCCTAGTGATGCTAAAGGGTTTGTGCTCAGGGATCACTCCTGGTGGACTCGGGGAACCATATGGAATAGAAGGATTGAATCCTAGTTGTCTGCAGGCAAGGCAAGTGTCCTACCTGTGGTGCTATCACTCTGCCTGACCATAGTTGTTTTTTTTGTTTGTTTTTGAGCCACATCTGGCGGTGCTCATGGGTTACTCCTGGCTGTCTGCTCAGAAATAGTTCCTGGCAGGCAGGGGGGACCATATGGGACACCAGGATTCGAACCAACCACCTTTGGTCCTGGATCGGCTGCTTGCAAGGCAATCGCAGCTGTGCTATCTCTCCGGACCCAAAAGTATTTTTTTAAAGTTTAGTTTTGGGGTTACACCCAGCAGTGCTCAGGACTTACTCTGTCTCTGCACTCAAGGATTACTCCTGGTGGGGCTTGGGACCATATGGGATGCTGAGGATTGAACCCCAGTTGGTTCTGTGTAAGGCAAGTGCCCTCACTGCACTATTGCTCTGGCCCTGCTTAATAAAGTTCTTAATAAAGATGTCTTGGGGAACATGATAGAGACTTGACAATGAACTGTAATTGTAATTCTTTATATCAAACAAGACGAATTACCAGAGAGGGATAAGTAATGTTGGGGAAAATAATGGTCTTACTGGGAAAGCCTGGTGGAGTGGAGTTAGTGTTGTTTTTATGTGTTTTCTTGCTCAGGATTGTTGTATTTATAGACTGGTAGTTTTGGTATAAAATTTAGCTTAAACTTGAATTTATTGATAACGAGATTTACAATTTACCAACCTGCTTATATTTGAAATTTGCTCGTTTTGAACTTGCTGTTCAGAATAGTTGCATTTGGGGTTTGGTCTTCTATTTATTTCCTTATTTTTGGTGCCGGGAACTGAACCCTCTTATATACAGGGCAGGTGCCATTCTGCTGAGTGACACTCCTGCTGTGGGACATTGTCTTTCATTGACATCAACTAGTTGTGTGAATCAACAGATTAGAATGAAGCTTGGAGGAAAGATCACACACACACACACACACAC